>NW_027506954.1:0-292500 GCF_052324685.1 Brachyhypopomus gauderio
TATCTGTAATATCTACACACCGGCTGGGTCAGTACATCCTGTAGTTCCCATTCTGCACCACAAGGTGGGGCTGTTGCAGTGCAAAAACACACTAATCTGTCTCTGGATTTCCTTTCTCCCCTTTCTCCCAATCTAGACATACAGTGGAAATAACCCAGAGGGGTGTGTGTGTGTGTGGGGGGGGGGGGGGGGGGGTATGTGGGGAGGTGTGTGTGTGGGGGGGGGGGGAGGTGTGTGTGGGGTGAGTGTGTGTGTGTGTGTGTGAGGGGTGGTTGTGTGTGTGGGGGGGGGGGGGGTGGTTGTGTGTGTGTGGGGGGGGGGGGGTATGTGGGGAGGTGTGTGTGTGTGGGGTGGGGAGGTGTGTGTGGGGTGAGTGTGTGTGTGTGTGTGTGAGGGGTGGTTGTGTGTGTGGGGGGGGGGGGTGGTTGTGTGTGTGTGGGGGGGGGGGGTATGTGGGGAGGTGTGTGTGTGGGGGGGGGGTATGTGGGGAGGTGTGTGTGGGGTGGGGAGGTGTGTGTGTGTGTGTGGGGTGGGGAGGTGTGTGTGGGGTGAGTGTGTGTGTGTGAGGGGTGGTTGTGTGTGTGTGTGTTGGGGGGGTGGTTGTGTGTGTGGGGGGGGGGGGGTGGTTGTGTGTGTGTGTGCGTGTGGGGGGGGGGGGGGGGGGGGTGGTGTTTCCTTTGTAATTTCTGTAATTCTGTAAAGATGGTTCCATATGACAGTGAGTCTGAAGAGACAAAAGACCCAGCAGCAGATGCAGGTCTGTGATACAGGGCAGCTTGTCTGGGTCCACACACCCCAAAAGCCCCTCGAGGTTACAGAGCAGCCGCTGGGGAGAGATTTAATCACACCTCCCCCAGCTGCTGCTCTGCATAACCTCACGCCTGCTCTACTGAGTGTGAGGATTAGGCCTCCAGCACACCAAGTCCAATAAGTGGACTGAACAGCCCTTGTTAAAAGGCCTTTTCACATGAGGAGCGGCGGAGGTGGGGGGGGGCCCATCCTGGTGAGGTAGATGTGGGGGGGGGGGATCTGATGCTGGAGTTCACCGTGTCTTCATGCTGCCTTGGAAGAGCCTTCCAATCATATCTGTGTCTGAGCTTCTCTTCTACTCACAACCTCCTCCGCACAGGTCAGTGTCTCGTGTCCGACGGGTCAGTGTCTCGTGTCCGACGGGTCAGTGTCTCGTGTCCGACGTACCCCACGACTCCCTGAGACATGCGACATTGAGACAACAAAAAGGGAGAGAGCAGGCAATCCGAGGGGGCGTGTTCGCACTGTCCCCGTCTCCGCACACCAGCCCTGCCTACTCCATGCCCCCCCCCCCCCCCCCCACCCCCCCCCCCTGCAGGTCAAACCCACACCACGCCCCCCTCCGCCCGGCAGACCAGAGAGAGGGCGGATCAAAGGCTGGAGAGGGCTGGGCTCGTTCAGTTCAGAACGTGTGCCACATTGTGCATGGGTCAGAAGATTAGCTCGTGACACAGATCCAGCAGCCCCGCCTTCTCCCAACAGCAGGCCCCTCCCTACAGCAGGCCCCTCCCCACAAATCCCTGACTCTGCATTTCCCATCTGCTGGGCCCCTCAGAAGAAATGGAGCATGTGGCACAAGCTTTCACCCCTCCCTGATTGAGAAGAATGGAAGGTACAACAATAAAAGAATGTAAAGTACTATAATAAAACCAGGACAGACTATAAACACCATGAAAAGATAAAGTGAGATCTAAAGTGGTCTGGCTATTCAGAGTGATTGAATATTGAATAAGGTCCGTGTGAACACACGTGTCAGTCACATCTTATGGTCACAGGATCTGAACGTCACACCTGCTCTCTTATCTCACAGCAACAAACACGTAATCACACTTCACCTTTGAGTCTTTCAGATCGGCTCAAAATGTAAGATGCTTTTTCGTGTTGAAATTTCAACCAGAAATCTCCCAGTTAAATTATTTGTGTACAAATATAAATAATATGTGAAGATGAAATCAATCAGATCACAAAAAGTTGAATCCGCTTACTCCAGATGTATTTGTGTCTTTTGGGGGACCTGCCAATTTTAACACACTATTGCACACACTAAAACACTGAAACACACTGAAACAAGTGTTATGAATGAAAGATACCCATGCACAGAAACATGTATTCTTCATTAAAATCATTTAATTGCTTCATCTAGTTACTTTGCTCTGCAGCAGGTAGATATTCATCTTTCTCTAATGTTCTAGATCACTGTTTTTATTCATCTTTCTCTAGTGTTCTAGATCACTGTTTTTATTCATCATTCTCTAGTGTTCTAGATCACTCTGTTTTTATTCACTTTCTCTAGTGTTCAATGTTCTCATGATTCTCTCATCCAGCAGGATCCTGATAATCTTGCATATAACCAATCAATGATTTCATTTTGTTAGGTCATTACCTAATCTTACTATAGTACTAAAGCAACTCAAACATTTTGAATGAAACAAAGTTTGTAATCTTACTTCATAATTCACAAAATTTAATCAGAGAGGCGTTCACGAGGCTCAGAGAGGCGTTCACGAGGCTCAGAGAGGCGTTCACGAGGCTCAGAGAGGCGTTCACGAGACTCAGAGAGGCGTTCACGAGGCTCAGAGAGGCGTTCACGAGGCTCAGAGAGGCGTTCACGAGGCTCAGAGCAATGCTGAATGAGGAGTATGTGGTACAGTGTGTCACAGCTAAGCCAAACTGTCACCCACGTCTCTCTGCTGTCATGAGCCTCATTCTGATTTCGCGCCATCCACATGGGTTTGAACAAGCAGCCAATCAAACATTTTCAAACTTTCTGGCACATCCATGCGCCCTCTCTCTCTATCTCTATCTCCTCCTCTCTATCTCTCTCCCTCTCCATCTCTCCCCCCTCTCTCTCCCTCCTGTGTGTATATTTGACCTCCCCTTCCTGCGACCATATGCATTCCTGCTGTGTCCCACAGGAAGGTCCCCCAGCTGGGTGAGTGGGTGAAGATGCATGCGTCTCCTGCACTTTCTCATGCAGTACGACACCCACCACCCGCAGGCCCCTGTGCTGCAGCGCTGGAGAGAGGAAGAGCAGACGGGGGGGGGGGGGAGGTATATAGACACTCACAAAGAGGCACGAGAGGTGTGGGAACCATACTGGGTTTCCTCACGTCTGAAAGGCCCTGAAACAACACTGTCAGTGGACATCAACATCACACACACACACACACACACACACACACACATAAATACACACACATAAATACATACACACACACACACTTATACACCCACATACATATACATAAACACACATACATACACATACGCTCTGGAAAAGAGCATCTGCTCAATGCCGTAAACGTAAATACAGCAGATGACATGCCACACACGTTTGTTTACATTTGATGTTTCTCTCTGATTTCCCAAAAAAACACAATGGAAGTATTTGTTCTATAAACCTGCACATAGCCCCTGGACAACGGACTGACACTTATTGTTCACTACAGCTAAAGATGTGCCACCCACATTACGTACGTTATTATCTTGTCTGAGTGGAGAGTCATTAGGGACAAGTTTCAAGTCAAGTCTGAAGACTTTTTGTAGGCGACTTAAGTGCGACTTCGACTTGAAACGCTCACTCGAGCGCCCATCTCTCTCACTCTCTCTCTCTCTCTCACACACACACACACACACACACACACACACACACACACACACACACGAGCGCCCATGGTGAGAGGACAACTGAGCAAGTCTGGACACACAAATAACCTTCAGCTGCTGTTCTGGCACAAATAGTGTTGAGCTTCTCTGGTTCTGATGCGTGGAGGTATTTGTGTAAGCTAGCACAGGGGACGGTGGAAGTGAGGTCATTCTTAAATACAGGTAACTCTCCATCATATCTGATGCATATCTGAGGCATATCTGATGCACAGTGATGGTTAGTTACCTTGAAAAAGTAATCCGATTACTGATTACTCCTTTTAAAAGTAGCTTAGTTACGTTACTGATTACTTGATTTTAAAAGTAACTATGTTAGATTACAAGTTACTTTAGTAGTTACATTCAGCAGCAAAATAAATTTTTCCAATACTCACTTTATTGGAAGTGCATTTTTAACAGTAACAATGTATTGAAGCAGGTTCGGTAACCGAGGCAGAAACTGCTTAATCCAAAAATCCCGAGGAGGGAAACTTTATTGATAACGCAACAGGCTCTTGCCTGGATCTTATTCAGGAACGTTGATACATTTGTCTGATTTATTACGATGGGCAGTTTTTGGGATATTGTAGAGTCTCAGTCTCACAGCTGTTTTCAGAGTGACTGCAGCTGCCGGCAGCCCCAGACGAGGTGTCATGGTGGACAGGGAGATGACGGATGTAGTTGCCCATGAAGGAGAGGGGGAGGAGAGAAGAGGAGAGGGGAGGAGGGGAGTGTAGAGGGGAGGAGAGAGGGAGAGTATTCCTGGAGGCCACCTGCTCCCCATAAGTGAATGTGTCAAAGAAAGAGAGAGGGATGAGAGATATGAAACCTACAGATGGTGGAGGAAGTGATGTAAGTAGCTTGGCTCCTCCCCTTCCTGCAGCCCTTCTCTTTCCTTCATTAGTCTCTCACACACTCTGCTCTCAAACATCACTGGCGTGTGGAAAAAGCCATGTGGTGTATCCCTCTCCTCGCAAGGCCATTACACGAGGTCCTGACCCCTGACCCCTCACCCCTCACCCTCTCTTTCTATTGCACAACAGAATCTGACTCCTGCGTGTAGCAGTTCTCTGGCAGGCCTGCTGTGCAACTTAATGAAGTGACGAGTGGTTTTCCCCGGTGGCGGAGACAGATAAGACAACTGTGTGTAGGGGCTGGGCTGCACAAAGACACACATTGTGTTGTTCAGATCTCTGCACCCAGCACATGTGCACAACATTCACATGCCGGGTGGACTTACACAGCCTTACAGGCACATGTACAACTGCCTTTAGGCACATGTTAGGTCAGAGTAATTCAATGCCAAACTCCTGACATCTACCGAAGGCATTCAGGATCATATAAGGCATACAGGATACAAGTTCACATCTCAATAGACAAAAACTAGACAAAAACTACTAACCCTAACCCCACTAACTCTACTAACTCCACTAAGTCTACTAAGTCTCCCACTAACTCCACTAACCAGCCATAAGGACTCAGCACTTTCCATCACAATAAACTATATTCGAACACTGAGAAATGTATGAAATATATTCCTTACAGAACGTGGTGGTCTAAGGGTCTATTACTGCCAGGCAGAGGTGGGTAGAAGCGTTACATTTACTCCGTTACATTTACTCAAGTAGCTTTTTGGACAAAAATGTACTTGTTGGAGTAGTTTTAATATGAAAGACTTCTACTTTTACTTGAGTAAATATGTGGTGAGAAAAACGCGACTTTTACTCCGTTACAATCGGATTTGCGCTGCGCGCTACCGTTACTTTCGTTTTGTAAATAATTCATCTTTTCAGTGAGAAGACTGACCAACGTCTCGTCACCCGAGTATGAGTAACCAATCAAATGAAGCCGGTCAATCACGTGATCACATACGCAAACTTTCTCCACCGTAGCGAGAAAGTGACAGAAAAACCTCCCGAGCATCCCTGACCTCATACAGCCAATGTTTACATTACAAACGTGTAAAAGGACAGCTATATAATGCGCTGCAGGGTTGCCAAGTTTTCAAGATCTCTTTTAGTGAGATTTAAACCGGGGTGGGGGGTGGGGGTTTGGGTGGTGAACGTAAAATGTTGACGGGGAGGGGGGGGGGGGGTGTAAAATGGACACGTGTTATATCGCCGATGGTTGGCGCCAGAGCGAACTAGTAACTCATTGAATCATAGATATGGATCAGATATAAATAAACTAGATTTTTTTCGGCGTGAGAAATTGGATGTGTGGCGTGTAAGCGTGTGAAGACGGTCAAATGCGTGTGTCTCACGTGAGAGTTTGCAACCTTGGCGCTGCCAATTGTGTCTGCAAACGTGTGGACATTTCAGCCTACAAGAACTCAACATCAAATATGAGGAAACACGATGCGATAAGTTTGCTGTATGTATAATTTTGTGTAATGCTATATCTCTGAGGCATAACTTTTGTATGATGTAATTATTAAATGTAACGCAGTGCAATACTAAAAACCAGTTCTCACACTGATTGTACACACTAGCAATATACGATGATTAAGTCTGCTACAAATTGATTCAGTTGGTGTCAAGTTGTAGCTACACGTATTGGCTGACAGTCTCATCAGTTAGTGCCTTTGTGGAATAAATAATTTATATATATAATATTTATTTATAATAAATTATTTTTGTTATCATTAAAAGTCATAGTTTCCAGTAATTCAATTTCCCATGATGTAATTTACTGACACGAGACAGTACTCATGCATTTACTCACTACTTGAGTAGCTTTTAATCAAAGTACTTTTTTACTTTTACTTAAGTAAATTTTTGGGATGCATACTTTTACTTTTACTTGAGTAACATTTGGTTCAAGTAAGTGTACTTTTACTTGAGTAAAATTGTTGAATACTCTACCCACCTCTGCTGCCAGGACAGTAATGTTTGTAAAGCACCAACTGGATCCTGAGAGCCAGAGAAGAACGGAGATCTGGTCCAGGTTGATCTGATCCTCACTGGCAGCTTCACCAGTAAACATCTGCTCGCTTTCAGCCTCATGCCAGTACTGCCTACTGGGACTAATAACCAACACCCAGATGTGGCTTCTGCAGAGCAACGTGCTTGATAACACAACAACTCAACTTAGCAAAATAGGGTTAAGGTTAGGATTAGGGTTAGGGTTAGGGGTACAGGTAGGGGTAGGCACGTGGGGTTAATGTTAGGATTAGGGTTAGGGGTAGTCTTCATATTCACACCAGCTTTAAATAAAAACCCTGAGATTGACCAAGAGAATACAAGGATATAGAAGCCAGATTCAGTCAACCCTGTAATCTGGACTGAACTGAACAGATTTGTTTGTAGAAGCTAGTGAAGGGGGGTGTGTGTGTGTGTGTGTGTGTGTGTAAGGCTCATAAAGGCTCCTGAGATGGAGGCAACATGGGTGAGAGGTGTGTGGATGTAAGAGTGGTGTGGAGTGTGTGTGTGTGTGTGCATGCGTGCGTGCGTGTGTGTGTGTGAGTGTGTGTGTGTGTGTGTGTGTGTACCAGCACTTCACATGAGCTGATCCAAACCATATGCTCTGCTGCCTGTGAGTGTGTGAGTGTGCGTACATATGAGTGTGTGTGTGTACGTGTGTGTTTGTAGCACCAGAGTCATGGAACACTGAAACTCCCGCCACACGTGTTTCACTCAACGCTTGTAAAAGTCCTCGCACTCCTGCTAACCCAGATGATTCAAGAGGGAGAACACACAGCTCTCACTCCCAGAAAAACAGGTCTTGTCTCACACAGGACCGTCTCAAACGTGCAGGTGACTCTCACAGGAAAGTGATCATTTCACTAGATTTATGGCATGATTGTGACTATTGCTTCCACTAAAAGATTATTGTCAGACTTCCACGCCAACAACCATGAGTAACTTGCAAAGAATGAGCTATAATAAAGAAGCAGTGTGCTTATTGTTTGAGTGACTCATGGATGCGTTCAAATGTTTCTCTCATGCTTTAAATGCAGTAACGAAATGGAACATGCATAAATCATCAGGATTTATGTTACCATTGTAGAAGCATTTAAATTACACTCAGCGTCTAGTTGAGATTTGGCTGGTGGAGTTCAGGAACAGATGTGGGCGTGTCTTCACAGAGAAGGCCATGTCAGGGGACATGTGGGCGTGTCTTCACAGAGAAGGCCGCGTCAGGGGACATGTGGGCGTGTCTTCACAGAGAAGGCTGTACCAGGGGACTCTGTGGGCGTGTCTTCACAGAGAAGGCCGTGTCGGGGACATGTGGGCGTGTCTTCACAGGCCTGGTATCCCTCCTAACAGGCAGGGGTGTCTGCATATGGGGTGTGAGGGCGTGCTGGGTAAGGGTGTAGAGGGGAGGGTCACATAAAATACTACAGAAACTTCCCAGTGCAAAACAAACTGCATGACTACATTGTAATACCTAACAAACCAATGTCAGTCCACACTGGGATTTCACAAAAAATACCATAATGACGTCCAAACCCACAGTGGTCCATAAATTAATCCTCAATCATGCTGACAAAACTGCATGCGCTCACTGCAAACTAACACGAGTTGGATGGGCTAAACGCTCTTAGTCTGATGTAAAAGCTGATGTAAACTGGTAAAGCTGATGTAAACTGGTAAAGCTGATGTAAACTCTTTGTCTGATGTAGTTTTGTAGCCATGTGAGAAGGCAGCTAACACTAGCCGGCTGGCAGCATCTTTGGTGTGGTTCTTGCAAAAGTGCGTCAGCCTGCAGGACTCGGGGACAGACGGCATCTCGAGGGCTCGGGCCCCCAGTGAATGAGATCTGTGTGGTCAGACGCGCTGGCAACTTTAATTGGGGGAAGTAACAGGCTGATCTCCCTGTGAGACGCTTGTGTCCTGGCTGTTCACACGTTTGCCCGAACACGGTCACAAGACACATGCTACGTCCACCTGCCCAGACCCAGCAAGCTAAAACGGGCATTGACTAGGAACTCTGGGCTGTCAAACCAGCGCAATTTCAGCTTCCTTCATAATGACGGTTCAGATTTTGTAAGCAGCGTGTGCATGTGGTGAGGGTCGTACACCTCACAGAATAGATGAAGGTAGTTTAAAGGCATTGGCTGCTAAGAGAAGCTTCTCAGGTTAAGTTTATCCATTGGTTAAGTTTATCACGCTATTTCTTTTTGCCAGATTACTCTGTAGACTTATATTCACTCATATTTAAAGGAGTAGTGAGTAATTTTTACTACCAAAAAGTAGCAAAAATATTTGAAAGGCATTATTTAAAATTTTAATTTTTTTGATAAAGTCTAGCTAATATAGAATATGGAAGAACAGCTTGTTGTACAGTTATACAGTTTGCCAAACAGGGCATGTTTAAAATAGACATAATACAGAATCTCTGAATCATCCAGAACACTAGGTGTCAGTATAACGGCCAGGTTCATGTGAAGAAGAAAAAATTACATGGAACTAACAATAAGTCCACTTTTTACCCTTTGTATTGGTGCAAAAATCTTTATATAAATTAATTGTCCTTTTATTAAATATATTATGAAAAACTTTTTACTTTTACTTTCTAATTTTAAGAAACGTATGTGCAATTTCAACAACACTTTTGTTCAGCTAAACATTTATTTAAGTGCATTATGCATAAAAACTGATCACAGTGACATTTTCTATATCTGGGAAGCAATTCTGAACACAGAATTTTTCTTGAAAAATCTGACACAATGTGTCCACTTTTCTCTTTTTTGACAAAGACATTTCACTTAAGAAGGTGCCAGGGTCAACAGAAAAAGTGGGTAAAGCGATATAACTGACAAACACTGCAGTCCACACATTCTACCTACATAAGTACATTTATTCTAGATGAGTCCACATATTCATAACCCTGACACCTGCACAGACCCGAGACAGACCTGACACCTGCACAGACCCGAGACAGACCTGACACCTGCACAGACCCGAGACAGACCTGACACCTGCACAGACCCGAGACAGACCCAACACCTGCACAGACCCGAGACAGACCCGACACCTGCACAGACCCGACACCTGCAGACCCGACACCTGCACAGACCCGACACCTGCACAGACCCGACACCTGCACAGACCCGACACCTGCACAGACCCGACACCTGCACAGACCCGACACCTGCACAGACCCGAGACAGACCTGACACCTGCACAGACCCGACACCTGCACAGACCCGAGACAGACCTGACACCTGCACAGACCTGACACTCCCAGGACCGAGTGAGTGTGTATTAATCCCTGTCACTGTGTCAGATTACACATCGCCCATCACATGCTTTATCCAAACACAGCCACAGTTTTCCTGTGCAGCTGTCCTGACTGCAGGATATGTTATCTTCACTCAGCACACAGATGCAGCGTCCAGATATTTCAGCTACTCTCATGTCTCATGCACATATTACACCCGTTAGGGTTAACCCTAACCTCTAATCTCTGACCTCTAACCCTAACCCTAAACATACATTAGGGTTAGCTCTAACCCCTAACCCTAACCCTAACCCCTAACCCTAACCCCTAACCCCTAACCCCTAACCCCTAACCCTTAACCCTTAACCTGTTCCTATCCGCCTACATCCCAAAGTGCCATTCCAGTTCTTATAGGATTAAAGGGTTCGTGAGTTCACCTGCTGTGAGCTGGGGCAAACACACATGTGTATAGAAAGGGAAAGCGCACACTCACACACTCATTTTACATTTACAATATACATTTACGGCATTTAGCAGACGCTCTTATCCAGAGCGACTTACAAAAGTGCTAAGTGTTTAGTCAGAATATGCATCTCTATCTAGTATAAACAGGTTTAAGTCCAAACTACTCGAGTTCAAGCACTGCCATAAACAGTTGCCAGTGCTGATACCTAGAAAGAAGACAACAAAATATAAGATTAGACATAGAGCACTACCTAGCAAGACTGAAATACGTACAAGACTACATTAGCAAGTGTTCCCAGAGATAAAGTGCAATTACGATTTATACCAATGCTTCAGTAGATTAGTGCTTATAAGTGCTTTACAAAGAGATGGGTCTTCAGTCTGCGTTTGAAAACCGTGAGAGAGTTCGCTGTTCGGATAGCCAGTGGAAGTTCATTCCACCACTCACACTCTCACAACCACACACTTACACAATTAAACACACTCACACTCTCACACCCACACACTCAAACACTCCTGTTCTCTCTCTCTCTCTCTCACACACACACACACACACACACACACACACACACACACACAGTGATTCACTTGTAACTTTCTGGGTCATAGTCTTCTGTGCAGTACATAATAAGCAACATAAACTGTGATGTTGAATTGTAAAGAGCAGAGGTCAGGAACTCTCAGAAGAGCAGTTGCGGCCACAGAGGAGAGCAGCTTCATCTCAGTCCAGATCAGTGGGTGAGAGACAGACTCATCATGGTTTCTGGGAAGGACAGATGGAGTTTGATATGAACTCCCTGCTCACACTGGGCCTTGGCACACATGCCTCTCTGAACACCTAGTGCTCCCCCAAATGGCCCTGGGGCAAAGTGCCCAAAGCCCCCAACACAACAGTCTCCTCCTGTCAGCCTGGTCACACTTCCACCATCACTGGCCACACGTCTCCACCGAGCGTGCAAGCGTGAAACAGTACTGCACTCTCATTCTGCACTCTGGTCTTTTTGGTCTTTTTTTTTGAGGATTCTAATCCAGAGGTCATAGTTCAGCAAATTGATGAGAATAAGAATCCCTCTGTATGCCACACACACGAGGAATTTGTCTTGGTGATTGCTGCTAGAAATATGGCGTTTAGAGAAGGAAGAATAAAGATTGAAATAAGTAGAATAAGCTAGCAGGGTTGGATTAAGCAGGGTTGGATTAAGCAGGGTTGGATTAGGACGAGTGATCCTGAGCAAAATATGGAAATGAAGTCTTGTTTTCACAGTACTGCAGGATATCATAGGATGTTACAGGTTGACATGTACAATTAATTTTTACAGTGTTAAACTGCATATGTACATTATTGTGTACAGGTATAACATTGTATAAAGGTGTATTAATGTGCAGGTGTATTGTGTGTCTAGACGTGTATTATTGTGTAGAGATGAAATATTGTGTAGAGATGTATTATTGTGTAGAGGTGTATTGAGTATTTAGAGCTGTATTGTGTAGAGATGTATTATTGTGTAGAGGTGTATTGTGTAGAGATGTATTGTTGTGTAGAGGTGTATTGTGTGTTTCGAGGTGTATTGTGTAGAGCTGTATTAATGTGTAGCTTGTGCTGAGGTTTGAGAAGTCCGTTCTCGAGGGCTAGTTAGTCCTACAGCTCAGGGGAAGAAGTGCTTCCTGTGTCTGCAAGTTTTGATAACCCTGATGAGCTCACGTTCAGTGCTTATTATTGTCTACTAATTAATAATAATTAATCATTATTAATTAAAGTTTCCTAATTATTAATTATTCTTCATTATTAATTAAAGTCTTCTAGTTATTAGTCTCCTAAGTAGTACAGTCATTAACTTTGCTTTCAATACCCTGAGAATGTCTGTTATCAAATGACATTTGGCGCTGGACAGCTTAGGCTAGCAAACATTTCACCTTGTGTTGTCTGTTACATACGGATTTAACTGCATATCAGTCATCAGATGTGTTTTGGTACCGAGTTGAGTGACACATTGTGAGCCTTCATGATTAGCATAGAGACTCACTTAAGACTCATACATAGAGACTCACTTAAACATCACAGAGATATAATCTGTATTACCATGGATATCACATGATTATATTAGCACGTGAACCTTTGCCTTCGGTGCCGGGAGGCTTGTTTTGAGTCTCGTCTCATTTCTAAACCTGCCTGACGGGTTTCTTCACCATGTGGGAAAAGGTGACTCAAGGTTGTTTTTTACAGTTTCATGTCATCACTGCACTCAGCACCCAGATTCCTGACTCCGTGTTGCCAGGGGCATCGGCCCCAGCACGCCCAGAGCCTCTGGGTACTGTCCCACACCATGCCCACAGGACACAGGACACAGTTAGTACATGGGAAACAGGACACAGTTAGTACACAGGACACAGTTAGTACACAGGACACAGTTAGTACACAGGACACAGGGTGTACAGAACCAGCTGATATCACAACATTTTTGGCAGGAATGATCCAGGTTCTTAACATATAACAATGTTCACAACAAACACAAGTTCAGCCTGATTATTATCAGCTCAATGTAAAAGGTGCATGGTCCAACTTTCTCTACCAGCTCTATACATACAAACCACAGCACCACTGATACGGTATTGTTGTTATGTAAGATTTTCAAGAAGGAAACCTGTGTGATCTTGTCTGGTTCATTTACATGCTAAAATCACTACTACTTGTAACTACTACATTTTGTTGAGTTAAAAGGACCAATTTGAACTCTAAAAGTTAACTTGAGAGATGTCAGTGTGTGGAACAGATCAGATTTAGCATTCTGTGTTAGACATGTAACAGCAAAATAACACAAAATAACAGCAAAATAACACAATAACAGCATATGGTGTGAACTCTGCCTATGTCATGCTGGTGCACACGTCATGTTCGACGTACTTCAGAAATTTATTATGTACATAATTAGTACACTGAGTGACAGGCGAAACAGTGAGACATTCGTGCCTTTGGTTCGTATGTTCACTGTAAGTGTTCAGCTCTCAGATCACTAACGCAATTTTCATTCATGCCTGTTTGATATTGTACATTGGATTATAGCACAGTATTTTCACAAAGTCCATTATTTAAAATATAAGTCCTAGTTCTAAAGTCAGTGGGCCAACATTTCAGCTCTGCTAGCAGCAAATTAGTGATTACATCACTATTGACTTTCAAAAATGATCATGTGAATCAGCACCAAATACATTTTTGAATACACATGAATCACATTATTCAACCAAAATCTTTTAATTTGATTTAGTCAAATTGCTCTTTTTAATTGGGAAACTTTAGCGCTGTGGTGTGAAGGCAGTAATGAGATTCACAAAGCACCTCAGCTTATGTTGACTTTCCTTTGGGCTTCTTCCTCCAGACACGGAGAGAATACTGACACTATTAACATATATATAACATATAACTAACCATATAACACCAGGGGAAAACTACTACAAAACAACACATGTCAAATCTATGACTAATTCAACCACTCTGGCACCTGAATTGAAATTGTATATGATGCTGATTGGCAAATGAGTCATGTACGTCATCTTGCTTTAGTACACTAGATCTTTAGTACACTAGATCTAGCATATTCTATTTCCCCTGAACCACCAGTATACACAATATCACACATTAACCCATCCAGAAATGTGAAGACATGTACTTGTTGAGATTACCAACCCTTCACTGCATGGATTATGGGTGATTATGTCTTAATCGTTTTTAGAGCCATGGCCACACACAGGCATTTTACCAACAGATTACTGTAACGCGACCACATGGGAAATAAGCGTCTGGACTGTGCTTCACAGCAGTGGGTAAGCAGCCTGTGTTACTGTCAGCACAGTAGACAAGCATTACACAAACAAACTATGAACAACCTGTTTACAGTGCTTGTTGATTTGTGTCTCATGATAATATTTGGGTAAAAATGTGATAAATTACCTACTCGTGTAAAATCATTTATGATGACTGCATGTATTTGTGTGTCTGTGTGTGTTTATGTGTCTGTGTATGTGTGAGCCCGTGTGTGCATGTGTGAGTGTGAGCCCGTGTGTGCATGTGTGAGTGTGAGCCCGTGTGTGCATGTGTGAGTGTGAGCCCGTGTGTGCATGTGTGAGTGTGAGCCCGTGTGTGCATGTGTGAGTGTGAGCCCGTGTGTGCATGTGTGAGTGTGAGCCCGTGTGTGCATGTGTGAGTGTGAGCCCGTGTGTGCATGTGTGAGTGTGAGCCCGTGTGTGCATGTGTGAGTGTGAGCCCGTGTGTGCATGTGTGAGTGTGAGCCCGTGTGTGCATGTGTGAGTGTGAGCCCGTGTGTGCATGTGTGAGTGTGAGCCTGTGTGTGCATGTGTGAGTGTGAGCCTGTGTGTGCATGTGTGAGTGTGAGCATGAGGGACAGAGACCTTCAGTGGGCATCCGGAGGAGTCCCGCCTCCCAGGAGGAGTGTCCAGGGGTGAAGGGTCAACGGCTGCTGACTGACCAGAAGCCCCCTTGATGGAGTCCATCCATCACTTTGTCCATCTGCAGCCTGGAACTGATCTGGCTGCATGTTGTCCTTAATGAGCAGCTCAGGTTTCTTCTGCTGCTGCTCCGTGTGCTGAGACTCCTCCGTGTGCTGAGACTCCTCCGTGTGCTGAGACTCCTCCGTGTGCTGAGACTCCTCCGTGTGCTGAGACTCCTCCGTGTGCTGAGACTCCTCCGTGTGCTGAGACTCCTCCGTGTGCTGAGACTCCTCCGTGTGCTGAGACTCCTCCGTGTGCTGAGACTCCTCCGTGTGCTGAGACCCCTCCGTGTGCTGAGACTCCTCCGTGTGCTGAGACTCCTCCGTGTGCTGAGACTCCTCCGTGTGCCGAGACTCCCAGGCCTCCCAGGATTGGCCAGTGGTTCAGCATGACCGGAGTTAAATGCGGGACTACAGAAGTGTAGGAAAAAAAATTCATAAAATCTTCTATAGATCTTACAGCATTCTGCAACTGTATTCCAGCAGTTATTTGCACTTGAGAACAGTTTGGACACCTAATCTAACCCAACCTTGGGCTTATACTCACCCTCCTTTGGGCCATTCAGGACATTGTTATGGAGGGGCGAACAAGTCAGCAGGAGGCAGTAAAATCTGGGAATTACATGAAGTAAGAGAATCCCAAGGATTTGGCTCATGCTGTAGTGGGTTATATGTGGGCAGATCAATGAGGGTGTGGAGAGTAACACCTGGAGAGGAAAAGACACTTTACAGATCAGTCCTGAACTCCAGCAGCACTGATTACATTTATAGCGCCACTCGTGAAAACTCGTACTTAACACTATAATTTAAAAAATGGCCATTATTTGCCTTTAGAAAAACATCTCAACTGCCCAATGTCTTATTGTCTAATAGCGATGGTGAGGTTCCGTTGATGTACTGTACAGTACTCATACAGTGGGTTGCAAAAGTATTCATACCCCTTGAACTTTTCCATATTTTGTCACATTACAACCACAAACATAAATATATTTAACTGAAATTTAATGTGAAAGACCAACACAAAGTGGTATACAATTGTGAAGTGGAAGGAAAATTATACATGAATCAAAACATTTTTTACAAATAAAAAACTAATAAGTGCGACGTGCAAAAGTATTCAGCCCCATTTTCCCTGAGTGCAACCAATTGCATTCAGAAGTTGCCTGATGACTGCTAATGACTCAAAAGGGTCCACCTGTGTGTAATCTAATCTCAGTACAAATACAGCTGCTCCGTGACGGCCTCAGATGTTGGTTAAGAGAATATTGGGGAGCAAACAGCATCATGAAGTCCAAAGAACACACCAGACAGGTTAGGAATATGGTTTTGGTGAAGTTTAAAGCAGGCTTAGGTTATAAAAAGATTTCCCAAGCTTTGAACATCTCACGGAGCACTGTTCAATCCATCATCTGGAAATGGAAAGAGTATGGCACCACAGTAAACCTGCCAAGACAAGGCCGTCCACCTAAACTTACAGGCCGAACAAGGAGATCACTGATCAGAGAGGCAGCCAAGAGGCCCATGGTGACTCTGGATGAAATGCAGAGAGCCACAGCTCAGGTGGGGGAAACTGTCCACAGGACAACAATTAGTCGTGCACTACACAAATGTGGTCTTTATGGAAGAGTGGCAAGGAGAAAGCCATTGTTAAAAGAAAACCATAAGAAGTCCCATTTGCAGTTTGCCAGAAGCCATGTTGAGGACACAGCAAACATGTGGAAGAAGGTGCTTTGGTCAGACGAGACCAAAATTGAACTTTTTGGCCACAATGCAAAACGCTATGTGTGGCGGAGAAATAACACTGCACATCACTCTGCAAACACCATCCCCACTGTCAAATATGGTGGTGGCAGAATCATGCTCTGGGGGTGCTTCTCTTCAGCAGGGACCGGGAAGTTGGTCAAAGTTGATGGCAAGATGGATGGAGCCAAATACAGGGCAATCTTGGAAGAAAACCTGTTGGAGTCAGCAAAAGATTTGAGAATGGGGCGAAGGTTCACCTTCCAGCAGGACAACGACCCTAAACATAAAAGCCAGAGCTACAATGGAGTGGTTTAAAAAAAAGAATATTCATGTGTTAGAATGGCCCAGTCAAAGTCCAGACCTAAACCCAATTGAGAATTTGTGGCAAGATCTCAAAACTGCTGTTCACAAATGCTCTCCATCCAATCTGACTGAGCTTGAGCTGTTTTGCAAGGAGGAATGGGCAAGAATTTCAGTCACTAGATGTGCAAAGCTGGTGGAGACATACCCTAAAAGACTTGCAGCTGTAATTGCAGCAAAAGGTGGCTCCACAAAGTATTGACTCAGGGGGGCTGAATAATTTTGCACATCGCACTTTTCAGTTTTTTATTTGTAAAAAAAATGTTGATTCATGTATAATTTTCCTTCCACTTCACAATTGTATACCACTTTGTGTTGGTCTTTCACATTAAATTCCAGTGAAATATATTTATGTTTGTGTTTGTAATGTGACAAAATATGGAAAAGTTCAAGGGGTATGAATACTTTTGCAACCCACTGTATACAGTACAGTACACGTATGTACAGTACAGTGCACGTATGTACAGTACACGTATGTACAGTACAGTGCACGTATGTACAGTACACGTATGTACAGTACAGTGCACGTATGTACAGTAGGCTACTCCAATCATATGCTGCACAGCCATCGTTGGCCTTGCTACAAGATTTATATCTTGAGAGGCGTCTAACTCGGAGAGGAATGTGGTATTAGAAGACCGTCTACTGCGTGCTTCATGCACCTTAACGGATGAGTGTACTGACCCGCTGTCGGACGCTTTCTTTATGTCCGCATCATTAAAAAACGTCGGTCGATTCTATCACAGATCATGCATCGTTATCTATGTTGTGTCTGCAGTAGAGGATGTGGATGGATTATTTTGGTTTTAGGTGAGTCGGCGTCTGTCTTTCTCGCTATCGCTGTTTTTTCTATAATAACAGAGAGAAAGGCAGGCCTGCCGATACAGGCCAGGGTGTGTAACTGTACACTTCATCTGCGTGCGTGTGAAACCTCCGTCTTCCGTGTCCGTTCGGGTTTATCCATCCAGCCCACACATTTCATTAACTAATGCCGGCGTCCCAGATGCTTTCAGAGCTTTTTTAGCTATTTTTCTGCTTCCTCTGTGAACTCCTACAGCCTGACCTGAGGTAGGCAGCGCTGGGCTGATTACAGCACACTGGACCGCCTGCCCTGCCTACACCCGGGTATCACGCCATTCCTACCATCTCCAGCACTACAGTGAATGCTGCTTTAGTTATTAGTCTATGAACCCTAAGATTAAAGACTCAGGTGTGAGCACTGGAAGAAATGAGCATTTTCCATGTGTAACAGACAACACTTCATGGTCTAAAGTTTAAACTTTGACTTCTTTGTGTGGGTTTGTACACAACACACTATTTTAACTATTTAAAGCGAGCACACACTATACAAGTAGTTTATTTAGCACTTGTGGTGCTTACTCAATATAATTATACAAGATGTAAGTTTACATATTATACAAACAGTGCATGTGGCAATTATCTGGTGAGTGTACACAACCCTTTGCTTTCAAGGAGTTTAGTTTACCTAAAAAGAGGTGAGATGCCCAAACAAAGTTAGTAGACATGGAGATGAATCCGAATGTTTGAAGTGCATTTGATGTTATTTTACATATTATCATGGAGAATGTAATATCAAAGAATATTGGACCACAAATGAAAGATCTGGAACATACAGTGATGTCAAATGATTTTTTCTTTTGACTTTGTTTATTGTATCATATCAGATAAATACAATCACACATCCAATAAAAGAATTTTACAACCAACTGTGTGGCCTGTTTTCTGTGATGTCCAGTCTTTGCCACTCCTTTGCCTTCATCCCCTTAACACATAAATGCACTCAATGGTACACCACCAGGTATATAAAATGGTTTGTACAATAAATAATAAAAACATAAAGAATAGAATAAGGAATAGTGTAAAAGGGTGCATAGATAATCACATTCAGTTTTAAAACCAGGTAAAGGGATTTTAAAAGCCAAGCGGTAAAAACTGTCAAAGGTATACAAGCATGTCAGCTGTAAAATCAAGGCGATAAGACCATTGAAAACAGGGCTAAAATGGAAATAAAGACCATTGTTGTAAAAAGGTTCTAAAAAGACATCATGATTGATAAACCCCCCTATTGTCAAACATAGATACACAAAACCTTTTAAACTATCACTACAGTGATGTCAAATGATAGTGCGGCGTGGTGTGTGGAAGAGACGCTGCAGAACTAAAACATGTACGTGGAACACAAGGTAGATCACAGGTGTACTGGTATCACACACTGACGGAGGGTAAACTTAGGAGAGACACAAATACATAATGAAAACCAAGATGACTCGACTAAATGTGCATAAACACTAATTTATTACTAATAACATTACATAGACATAAACACATACATGAACACATAACACCGTTGGAGCCGAAGAGGCTCATGGGTACTGGCATCACTCTCCGATACCTGTCCATTGGCTGACGCTACAATAGCATGATGCTAAAGGACTCACGGAGCTACCTGCTGTTTGTTCACTACGCTAGCTGTTCACTACGCTAGCTGTTCACTACGCTAGCTGTTCACTACGCTAGCTGTTCACTACGCTAGCTGTTCACTACGCTAGCTGTTCACTACGCTAGCTGGGTTGCCAACTCTCACGCATTGAGCGTGAGTAGGGGTGGGCGATATAATATCGTTCACAAAAATACCGGTACATTTCTTTATTCGATAGGATTTCGCTATATCGCGACATTATGACGCAAGGACGCAGGTTGTGCGTGCAGCGCGCAAAATAAACATGGCCAACAGCGGAGAGAGCAGCAGTGCTCACACTGTGAATGATTTAGTTCCTAAACGAGGAGCTACATCAGTAGTGTGGAAGTATTTCATGAACAGTTCACATTCAAAGTTCACAATTTTAATTATGAACTAGTTCAAAGTTCAGTTAATTTTCCTTTTTTTCGTGAGATATTCAAATACTTTTTTCACGATTTGGCTGTTGCGCAATCAAGGGGCGGACACAAATGCGAAGTAGATAGTACAATCTCATTAGATTTTATTTCACATCTTACATTTGCAGACGACACGCGAGTGGCACGATGAATAGAGAACTAACGCTTAATACACTAAAAGGCAGCGGAAATGACAAGGGCACAAAACTAGACCAAACAAGAGTACAACTAATTGTTACATACACTGACATGAACAAACACACGAGAAGCAAGTAACGGCCATACATGAACATGAAGTCTAACAGAACATACATGTATTGCCAGGCACGATATCACGTTAGAGAACACGGAGACCAAACATGAACTGAAAACCTAAAACACTACGAACCTGAAAATGGAACAGAGACTTTAACCATACACAAACACCAAGCTAATCAAAACCACGAATCATAGATAAGGCGTGAATACCGTGCACACCCAACTAGGAAACAAAGAAACGACAATAATCCCCGAAGGTATAGTCTGGACATATACACACCAACTAGGAGATAAATGATCCCTGAAGGTATAGTCTGGACATATACACACCAACTGGACAGGGAAGCTAGAAGCTCTAGCACCTACAACTAGAACTGTGTGCAGCCCTACCAACTGAACTCATAATATTAAACTGGGCCGAATAATTAATAATAGTCAATATAATAATAATCAGGGTTGCCAACACACGCACTGACTGTCTTTACCAGAGACCGTCTTCACACGCTCACACGACATACATCCGATTTCTCACACTGAAAATAAATCTAGTTTATTCACCTCAGATCTACACCTATGAATCACTGAGTTACTAGTTCGCTCTGGCGCCAACCACCGGCGATAGATCGCGATATAATACTGAATTTGTGTCCAACAATTTACACTCGCCGCCACCCCCAACATTTTACACACATGCCGCCGCCGCCCCCCTCCTGATAATTTTAATAATAATTATTTAAATAATTTTGCTTCGCCTCCCTCATATGAATGAATTGCGAAGTTCGCTTCGCTTGGCCAAATTCGCGTGTATGTGTCCACGGCTTTAATGTTTGATGTTGGAGTCTCCTGTGTTAAACTGGCGCTAAGCATCTCCACAGATTACAATTTAGGTACTAGCACACTGCTTTGGATAAAAGTATCTGTTAAATGTGGTGTATATCACTGTGATAATTAACCGGGGTACATAAACCACCCTGTTGGTAGTTCTCATCTAATGGCGAACTTACCTCGATGTGTTTTTTCAAGTTTGACGGCGAGTTCACAAATGATGACAGCGATGTGTTCTTCGGAATGAGAGGAGGAATACGAATCATTTTTCTTTTCGAGGAATTCAAACAAATGGGTTAAATAAGGCCAGGGGTGTTGGGGGAAGACATCTGTTGCAGCCATGTCAGATCCACATCAATTAGCCCAATCTCTTACTGAGCGCTGATTGGTTATAGTCTGTGACACGGTAGGCTACACTTTAACCTTTCGGTATTTTATTAAGCGTTGATTTAAAAATGAAAAAGGAACGAGATGTAAATGTAACGAAGTGAAAAGTAAAAAGTTTCGCTTTGAAATGTAGTGAAGTAAAAGTATAAAGTCTTACCAAATAAAAGTACTTGAGTAAAGTACAGATACATGGAAATATATGTGTGTGTGTGTGTGTGTGTGTATGTGTGTGTATGTGCGTGCGTGCGCGCGTGCGTGTGTGTGTGTGTAGAGGGGTCGTGGATCTGGGCTTGGTTTTATTACACCCGATAGGCGTGACAAACTCACATACTTTGGCCACATATCATATTAAAAAGACCAGAAATCATTTATGACAGACTGTATTGCAATAAATTGTCATCTAGATAAAGAATGTAGACAAATACATTATCTGAACCTGAATGGCTTTCATGTTTGAAAATATAATGTAGTATAGTCATACAAGTATACTGCATATAGTCGCACACCGAATGACACACGAGTCCTCATGTGTGTCTGGTATCGTGAATCTCTGTCTGTTCACCTTTGACCCTTTTCTGATATTCTGTTTCTCTATTTGCAAACAAAACAGTGAAAAGACGACGAACGGTAAAACTGCTTAGTGTGTGTTAGTCTGGAGGATAATGCACTCCATATGTTGAAACCTGACACTGTATGCACCAAGCCTCAACAGGAAGCAGAGGCACACTGGAGATGGCCACGCCCCTCCCCCTACCCAGTATGCACTGCTGATGCGATACACTCCCTCACCACTGGACTTGGCCCATAAACTCAGGGGACAGGGGGTGAAGTGGTGATTTACAGCGGTTTGTTGGGGGCAGGCCAACAGAACTGCATGCTGGGGGATTTCTCCCGTGTCTCTTCACTGTGAAGCACAGACAGTCCCACAGAGACTCGCTTGAGCTGTTTTCCTGCCGACATTCAGACTTTTCCCTCTGTGGCTCTTCCTCCGTTTGGCCAGAATCTTCATCTTCAGGGTGTTTCAGTTCATGCATGAGTCAGATCAAAGATCAAAGTCATTAAATAATTCAGAGTGCTATGAAATGATCTGTGATCATTGTTCACCACTGAACTGAGGACAATATCATCTTGGCACCCAAGACACACAAAACACTCAGTGTTCCTGCTTCTCTGAGCTGAGGAACACACAGCCCTGTACAGCCACACCATTCGCCAAAACATCTTCAGATAGCCTTTGAAACAGATTGTCTGGATCTTAACCACATCTTAATTGGTTTAGTAAAGTTGTAAAAACACAATATGTGCATATAACTTTATAGATCTTTAGAAGTTTATTTATAATCTTGCAGAAAACCTCGAATAGATATCTGAAAATCTTAATTCAAAAACAGACATTTTTGTATGTCATTGTGTGCCACATGTGGTGTTAATCTAGACAGACTACAGTTCTTTCAGTTAATCCCCCGTTGGCGTCATGTAACCACAAGGTGGACATATTCCAAGTAGTATCTGCTAAACACTGTGTCTTTCATGCGTAATGGGTAAAAGAGGGACTTATTAGACACAGAGACTGCATTCGGGATCAGTGACACTAGGCAGTAAAACTGTGTGTGTGTGTGTGTGTGTGTGTGTGTGTGTGTGTGTGTGTGTGTGTGTGTGTGTGTGAAGAGATGGCGCCTGGCTACGTTCCTTGGCTGTAGCTCCAGATGTGCTCAGTCTCTCATTTAGCTGTTGACACAAACACACAGACGCGCACACACATACACACACAAACACACACACACACACACACACAGACGCGCACGCACATACACACACAAACACACACACACACACACACACAGACGCGCACGCACATACACACACACACACACGCACACACACACACACACACACACACACACACACACACACACACACACACACACACACATACTCACACACACACAGACGCGCACGCACATACACACACACACACACGCACACACACACACACACACACACACACACACACACACACACACACACACACAGACACAAACACACAGACACAGACGCGCACGCACATACACACACACAGACGCACACACACACACACACACACACACACACACACACACATACTCACACACACACACACACACACAGACGCACACACACACACACATACTCACACACACACACACACACACACACACACACACACACACACACACACACACACACACACGCACACACACACACACACACACGTGCACGCACTCGCACACACTCAGTGAGTGAAGGCTGGGACGTGACCCACTGTCCCGCCTGTCTCAGGGAGACATATGACCAGTGCACGTGAGCCGGCCTAGCTCAGCCTGTGCCTGTTGGCATTTCACGTGACGACATGGTGCTTACAGACTGGAACCCTTGGTGACATGACTTGCCTCAGCTAATTGCAGACTGACTGTGTGGTTAATGTGTGCTGTGAGGAGTGTATGTCCCCCCACTGTTGGCACATCAAATAAACAAGGTTCCTCCATCCTCGGGTCCACAGCAGACAACTCAAACACCAACTGTGTGGGGCAGCTGCTGAGGTAAAGGCTTTTAGTGCACTCTGCACAATACAACACTAACCTGGAGACCTGGAGGAGACCTGGATACCTAGAGGAGATCTAGAGAAGACCTGGAGACCTGGTGGAAACCTGGAGACCTAGAGGAGATCTAGAGAAGACCTGGAGACCTGGTGGAAACCTGGAGAGCTCATGGCTGCATTCAGTCCCGTTGTGGTTTAATGCTCCACTAATGTTAGTGGCTGGTACAGAATTGACTCTATTTTAAACATTACTGGGACATTAAAGGGTGTTTGGATTTATGTTTTAAAACATTACACTTTTTTCTGGGGGGGGGGGGGGGAGCGTAGTCTAAGTGGACCACTTAAAAAAATTAATCTTGTAAAATTTAACAACAGTGGCACAGACTACAGCAATTTAATTAGTCTCAAAGCCAGAACTGTCTTTTATTTGCATGTTTTGCTCTGTAGATCTGTAGATATTGGAAGGTTGTTTGTCTGTAATGTGGCTTGTATAATAAAACATGTAACTGGCATTTGTGTTCCACACTTGAGCTAAAGCACTAACACTGAGTGGCTTGCTGCTCCACACTAGAACTTATTCACTAATATATATATATATATATATATATATATATATATATATATATATATATATATATATATATAATGCACTGGGTGGGTTTGATGCTTTCAGTCTTATTTCCAGTGAAATGTGTGTAGTTTCTAAATGTGGTATTCATCAGTCCAAAACTGTCAAAATATCCACAATCTTTTCTTTATGTTATCATTGGCTCCCTCAATAAGACTTGAAGCCAGTGTGTTTTTTTATATTGACACATCTATAGAAATAAATGATTAATTAAAAAAGCAGTTGATGGTAATTAGCCGCCTGGGCCCCTCTTTATTTTCTAGCGAGATATCTGATGCCAAGTTTGTCTACAGTTCAGTTGTAACAGAAGCCTATAAGAGACTCTTAACCACATCAAAGCTCAACTTTTCAAAGAAAATATTTTTTCTTTAATTAGAGGATTTAAAATAGACTATGCACAAACAGAATGTCTTCTGCCATCACCCAAAAGCTTCACAGATTTTTGCAGCTGATCTATTGTTAATAATGCATTTGCTCTGAAGTGTCTCATTTTTTACCCAAATACCTCAGCTAATTGGCTCACTGCGCTGCATCTGCTGTGTAGCGTCACCTTTTAAAACCTGAGGGCGTCTTCCTGCCAGGCCTGTCAGCCTTGTGTCACAACAGCTCGGCCTCGGCAACAAAACCATGATTGTTTCCAATTGGCAGAGTTCCTCTCCCTCAGCTTTAGCTCCAGCCAATGAAAAAAGAGCTTAATGGAAAAGAGCATTCTTACCCTGGCAACCACCCTCACTACCTTTGCCTGTTGGCAGATTTTCTCACAGTACACTGGCGTAGGTTGACCGTGAGGCCGTGGAGTGTGAGTCAGGCCTGAATCGGAGGGCTGAGTCCCCCCCCCTGCACGTGAGGCGGAGACACAGACAGGCTGTTCAGACCAGCTGCAGGGTTCTGCACATTCAGCCGTTTAAAGTCAGGTGTGTTTCTCCTCAGGAGGATTTCAAACGTAACCCAGACTCTCTGCTGCTTCCTGAGAACATCCCTCTGGGTCATCAACAGGCTTCACACACGCCGATCGCACAGGTGTTTCTGCTGCGTGCAGTCCGCAGGTCCCAGAGCCGCTATGGATCACAAACCCCTAGAGGCTGATGTTCAGGGGGGGGGGTGATATCTGAGCCTCAGTGCAGGAGTGTGGAGACACCACAGCAGTTACTTTAGCAGTTACTGTACGTTCCCTCACACACTGATACCTCCTCCTCCGACCCAAACACAAACATGCACAGACACCCCCCCCCCCACACACACACACACACATTTCATATCCCATTTCCTCTGATGATAAGCACAAACACTTTAATCTCAGCATGTCTTCACTAACTCTCTGTTGTCTGTAATTCTGTTTTGTCACCTACCTGCTCACTAACTGAATGCTTTTATAGTCCCTGAGAGGAAGTCTTTGCAGTTTCAAAGACACCGGGCTGATCCCTGATCAGGTTGATCCCTGTGTACGGACAGACTGCAGGTGACATTGTGAGAAAAGCCACAGGCTGCTGAACTGGAGTCAGTGCCTCAGTAACATTAGCACATATTTAATAAGGTGTAAAAATAAGTTGTATTGTAGTGTTTGGATAGGAGGAGTTAACAAAGGGAACCCTCCTCCTGATAGGACTGGCTATGAAGACAGAGTGTGAAACACGATTGAACACATGATGGCTGCAGGGTTTCTAAAGCGTGTCACAGTCTCAGAGTGACTGAAAGACTTGCAGAGAACAAAAGGCTGGTAGTTAGATGCAAATAGGATGGGGCCAGTCAAAAATGTATACAAGTGGTTTATATTCATACAAGATCAGCAGATGGTTTGAAGAAGTAGCAAATACACTACACAACAGAACCACAGAATACACTACACAACATGACTACAGAATACACCACACAACAGAACTACAGAATACACTACACAACAGAACTACAGAATATACTACACAACATGACTACAGAATACACCACACAACAGAACTACAGAATACACTACACAACAGAACTACAGAATATACTACACAACATGACTACAGAATACACCACACAACAGAACTACAGAATACACTATACAACAGGACTACAGAATACACCACACAACAGAACTACAGAATACACTACACAACATGACTACAGAATACACCACACAACAGAACTACAGAATACACTATACAACAGGACTACAGAATACACTACACAACAGAACTACAGAATACACTACACAACAGAACTACAGAATACACTACACAACATGACTACAGAATACACTACACAACAGGACTACAGAATACACTACACAACATGACTACAGAATACACTACACAACAGGACTACAGAATACACTACACAACATGACTACAGAATACACTACACAACAGGACTACAGAATACACTACACAACAGAACTAAAGAATAATACACCACACAACAGGACTACAGAATACACTACACAACAGAACTACAGAATACACTACACAACAGAACTACAGAATACACTACACAACATGACTACAGAATACACTACACAACAGGACTACAGAATACACTACACAACATGACTACAGAATACACTACACAACAGGACTACAGAATACACTACAAAACAGAACTAAAGAATAATACACTACACAACAGGACTACAGAATACACTACACAACAGGACTACAGAATACACTACACAACATGACTACAGAATACACCACACAACAGGACTACAGAATACACTACACAACATGACTACAGAATACACTACACAACAGGACTACAGAATACACTACACAACATGACTACAGAATACACTACACAACAGGACTACAGAATACACTACACAACAGAACTAAAGAATAATACACCACACAACAGGACTACAGAATACACTACACAACAGAACTACAGAATACACCACACAACATGACTACAGAATACACTACACAACATGACTACAGAATACACTACACAACAGGACTACAGAATACACTACACAACAGAACTAAAGAATAATACACCACACAACATGACTACAGAATACACTACACAACAGGACTACAGAATACACTACACAACAGGACTACAGAATACATCACACAACAGGACTACAGAATACACTACACAACAGGACTACAGAATACATCACACAACATGACTACAGAATACACTACACAACAGGACTACAGAATATACTACACAATAGGACTACACAATACACTACACAACAGAACTACAGAATACACTACACAACAGAACTACAGAATACACTACACAACATGACTACAGAATACACCACACAACAGAACTACAGAATAAATTACACAACATGACTACAGAATACACTACACAACAGGACTACAGAATATACTACACAATATGACTACAGAATACACTACACAACATGACTACAGAATACACTACACAACAGGACTACAGAATATACTACACAATAGGACTACAGAATACACCACACAACAGAACTACAGAATACACTACACAACATGACTACAGAATACACCACACAACATGACTACAGAATACACTACACAACAGGACTACAGAATATACTACACAATATGACTACAGAATACACTACACAACATGACTACAGAATACACTACACAACAGGACTACAGAATATACTACACAATAGGACTACAGAATACACCACACAACAGAACTACAGAATACACTACACAACATGACTACAGAATACACCACACAACATGACTACAGAATACACTACACAACATGACTACAGAATACACTACACAACAGGACTACAGAATATACTACACAATGGGACTACAGAATACACCACACAACAGAACTACAGAATACACTACACAACATGACTACAGAATACACTACACAACATGACTACAGAATACACTACACAACAGAACTACAGAATACACCACACAACAGGACTACAGAATACACTACACAACAGAACTACAGAATACACCACACAACAGAACTAAAGAATAATACACCACACAACAGGACTACAGAATACACTACACAACAGAACTACAGAATACACTACACAACAGAACTACAGAATACACCACACAACAGGACTACAGAATACACTACACAACAGAACTACAGAATACACCACACAACAGAACTAAAGAATAATACACCACACAACAGGACTACAGAATACACTACACAACAGAACTACAGAATACACTACACAACAGAACTACAGAATACACCACACAACAGGACTACAGAATACACTACACAACAGAACTACAGAATACACCACACAACAGAACTAAAGAATAATACACCACACAACAGGACTAAAGAATAATACACCACACAACAGAACTAAAGAATAATACACCACACAACAGAACTACAGAATACACTACACAACAGAACTACAGAATACACTACACAACAGAACTACAGAATACACCACACAACAGGACTACAGAATACACTACACAACAGAACTACAGAATACACCACACAACAGAACTAAAGAATAATACACCACACAACAGGACTACAGAATACACCACACAACAGAACTAAAGAATAATACACCACACAACATGACTACAGAATACACTACACAACAGGACTACAGAATACACTACACAACATGACTACAGAATACACTACACAACATGACTACAGAATACACCACACATCATGACTACAGAATACACTACACAACAGAACTAAAGAATACACCACACAACATGACTACAGAATACACCACACAACAGAACTACAGAATACACTACACAACAGAACTACAGAATACACCACACAACAGAACTACAGAATACACTACACAACATGACTACAGAATACACTACACAACAGGACTACAGAATACACTACACAACAGAACTACAGAATACACCACACAACAGAACTACAGAATACACTACACAACAGAACTACAGAATACACTACACAACATGACTACAGAATACACCACACAACATGACTACAGAATACACTACACAACAGGACTACAGAATACACTACACAACAGGACTACAGAATACACCACACAACATGACTACAGAATACACCACACAACATGACTACAGAATACACTACACAACAGAACTACAGAATACACCACACAACAGAACTAAAGAATAATACACCACACAACAGGACTACAGAATACACCACACAACAGAACTAAAGAATAATACACCACACAACATGACTACAGAATACACTACACAACAGGACTACAGAATACACTACACAACATGACTACAGAATACACTACACAACATGACTACAGAATACACCACACATCATGACTACAGAATACACTACACAACAGAACTAAAGAATACACCACACAACATGACTACAGAATACACCACACAACAGAACTACAGAATACACTACACAACAGAACTACAGAATACACCACACAACAGAACTACAGAATACACTACACAACATGACTACAGAATACACTACACAACAGGACTACAGAATACACTACACAACAGAACTACAGAATACACCACACAACAGAACTACAGAATACACTACACAACAGAACTACAGAATACACTACACAACATGACTACAGAATACACCACACAACATGACTACAGAATACACTACACAACAGGACTACAGAATACACTACACAACAGGACTACAGAATACACCACACAACATGACTACAGAATACACCACACAACATGACTACAGAATACACTACACAACAGGACTACAGAATATACTACACAATAGGACTACAGAATACACCACACAACAGAACTACAGAATACACCACACAACATGACTACAGAATACACCACACAACAGAACTATAGAACAGTATTAAATAAACTGTCCAGAAATATGCATAACTGTAAAGTGTAAAGACTGCAATATCTAAATATTTAACAGTGTTGAAAAAATGTTAAATAATCTCCTGAGGGTGACACAGGAAAATGTGTCAGTGACAACCAGCGAAATATATGAGTAAGAGTAGAAATTACTAGTTTACCCCGAACTATACTTATGTGTGGTAGAATATGGAATTTCTCCTTGAAGTTCTTCTTAAGGTTCTGGTAAATAACAACAGGGAGGCAGCAGGATGCCCAGAATACTTGATAACTGTCTTCTCCTGAGGTATCTACACCAAGTGCACAGAGAAATCCTCTCACACTGTTTCAGTTCCCAATCCACATACACGAGTTTTAAAAGTTACCTGTAGCATGAAACACAAACAGATATTCAGGGATTAGTGCATGGTTAGTCTGCGTGACTCCATGGCTAACGAACTGCAGCCCACTAAGGGCTCCACTGCACATACAGTGGGGCTCAAACACATGAAGCGCGGGAGTGCCGTGTTCTTCTGGGGCTTTCAGATGTTTGCTGTCTGTCTCACCTCTAGGCCTGTCTGTCTCACCTCTACGCCTGTCATTCTCACCTCTAGGCCTGTCTGTCTCACCTCTACGCCTGTCTGTCTCACTTCTATGCCTCTGTCTGATTTCATGCCTCTATGTCACGGCCACTATACAGTTGCTCAGAATATAAAGGCTGAAACACTGAGACTTAGATTAACCTCAGGCTGATAAAGACATTTGGGCAGAAACCAAGAGCACTGGTGGATTTAGAGGAAAATTTAAACCTCTATTTAAAGCTTACAACATTGTTAGTGGTGGTGAATGTTCATTAACACCACTGGTAAAACAACTATAATAAATGAGATTTTTACTAACTCCCTGCACTCCTGAACTGTCAGTGTTAAATCTTTCGGGTGGTTTCTCAGACTAGTCTTAAAGATTAGTCTAAATCCTCATCCTGTCACATCTGACATTACAGTTAGTCCAAGACTACGGTTAATCCGTGAATACAGCCCATTTTGGAGACTAAATTCAAGCTTTTACAAGAAGCAGAAATATAGAAATCTAATGTGAGTCTTGGAAGACATGCTTCTCTGAATATAGCCATTTATCTCCATGCCGGCCATAATTCAGCACTCGGAGGGCTAAACCCGTTCACTGTGTGCTCTGAGCCACAGTTTCCTGGCTCGAGAGAAAAGCATCTCTGTTTCGAATGGAAAGACATGTTTCTCACAGCTTCTCTCTGTGACACAGTTTGCTCAAATCTCAGGCGGACCAAACCAAACACAGGGATGTGGCAGGATACAGTGGCGATGCATGACGAGTGCCATCTCGGGGTGAAACGATGCCCTGCCCTATATGAAGGTGCCTCCTCACACAACGAATGACACATACTCCCCGATGGAGACGTGGAGATCTGTAATTGACTTCTACTCCACAGTGAAAGTCTGTCTGAGCTCAGACTCACAAAAAACTCATTGTTGCATGCAGCAGACCTACATGATGGCTTCTTCAAATGAGACACACAATGCTGCTTCTCAGTTTGTTAATTTTGTTTATGCACAAAAAGCTTTTATCCTGAATTGCATTAACATAAAATATTTCCTGTAAGACTGATGTCAAAAGTAACTGATAGGAGATACCTAGGTATGATCCAAAGCTTTGGAACAAAGATGATCTTCACATCTCCATCTCTTTGAAGATGATCTCCATGCTTGTTCACATGTACACCAGCAGGAATCCTCACAGGTGTGTGTAATACTGGCTGTCCTGAGAGGGAGAGGTAGCAGGTAGCACAGGTAGGTGGAGGTAGCACAGGTAACACAGGTAGCACAGGTAGGTGGAGGTAGCACAGGTTACACAGGTAGCACAGGTAGGTGGAGGTAGCACAGGTTACACAGGTAACACAAGTAGGTGGAGGTAGCACAGGTTACACAAGTAGCACAGGTAGGTGGAGGTAGCACAGGTTACACAGGTAGCTCAGGTAACACAGGTAGCACAGGTAGGTGGAGGTACGTCTCTCATCATTTCAAGAACTGCTTCATCAGCCCAGAGATCCTGACAATACAGGCCTAGAAATACAAGACAGAGGAAAATATGTGACCATGTGGGGAAAACCTGAACACAGCATGGACCCAGATGACCCAGATGACCCAGATGACCCAGACGCAGAGAACAGAAGCTTCATGGAAGAGAGTGTGTGTTGGGTAGAGGGTGTGTGTGTGTGTGTGTGTGTGTGTGTGTGTGTGAGTCTGGCCTCGGGCTCCAGGTCACCATCTCTCAGCTTTACTAACCATGGGAAGAGAGGGAGAGAGAGAGGGAGAGGGACAGAGGTCAGAGGTCAGAGGGTCAGAGGTCCTTTTAGTCTCCCACATCACATTACATCTAATCATTCTGGGCCCCCCAGACCTGCAGCAGTGAAGTACATGTAGAAGTCATGAGGTAACGTCCTCACTTGATAATGTCCTCACTTGATAACGTCCTCACTTGGTAATGTCCTCACTTGGTAACGTCCTCACTTGATAACGTTCTCACTTGGTAACGTCCTCACTTGATAACGTCCTCACTTGGTAACATCCTCACTTGGTAACGTCCTCACTTGGTAATGTCCTCACTTGATAACGTCCTCACTTGGTAATGTCCTCACTTGATAACGTCCTCACTTGGTAACGTCCTCACTTGATAACGTTCTCACTTGGTAACGTCCTCACTTGATAACGTCCTCACTTGGTAACATCCTCACTTGGTAACGTCCTCACTTGGTAATGTCCTCACTTGATAACGTCCTCACTTGGTAACGTCCTCACTTGATAACGTCCTCACTTGGTAATGTCCTCACTTGGCAACGTCCTCACTTGGTAACGTCCTCACTTGATAACGTCCTCACTTGGTAATGTCCTCACTTGGTAACGTCCTCACTTGATAACGTCCTCACTTGTTAACGTCCTCACTTGGTAACGTCCTCACTTGATAACGTCCTCACTTGGTAATGTCCTCACTTGATAATGTCCTCATTTGATAACGTCCTCACTTGGTAACGTCCTCACTTGATAATGTCCTCACTTGGTAACGTCCTCACTTGATAATGTCCTCACTTGATAATGTCCTCATTTGATAACGTCCTCACTTGGTAACGTCCTCACTTGATAATGTCCTCACTTGTTAATGTCCTCACTTGATAATGTCCTCACTTGGTAACGTCCTCACTTGATAATGTCCTCATTTGATAACGTCCTCACTTGGTAACGTCCTCACTTGGTAACGTCCTCACTTGATAATGTCCTCACTTGATAATGTCCTCATTTGATAACGTCCTCACTTGGTAACGTCCTCACTTGATAATGTCCTCACTTGTTAATGTCCTCACTTGATAACATCCTCACTTGTTAATGTCCTCACTTGATAACGTCCTCACTTGGTAATGTCCTCACTTGATAATGTCCTCACTACTCGTATGAGCAGCATGTCCTCAGCAGTCTGTCTGTCAATGTCTCTGCAGTCCAGGGTTCTGGTCTCGTAGCCACACCCTGCTGCTCCTGCACCTGCTGTGTTTACCCTCAAACACCAGCAGCACCAGTCCGGCTCTACTGGGACCACAGGTGCCTTGGCATGTGTGCAGGGTGTGTGTGTTTGGAGGGGGGTGTTGGGGGTGGAGGGTATGTCTGAGTGTTGGGTGTGGAGGGTGTGTATGAGTGTTGGGTGTGGAGGGTGTGTGTGTGTGTTTTGGGGCCTGGAGGGTGTGTATGTCTGAGTGTTGGGTGTGGAGGGTGTGTGTGTGTGTGTGTGTGTGTGTGTTTTGGGGCCTGGAGGATGTGTGTGTGTGTGTGTGTGTGTGTGTGTGTGTGTGTGTATGCACTGCCCTTCATCCTTATCACTGGAAAAACTCGTTGGCCAAGGTCCTGCACACATGCCCTCACGCTGACAGTGGTGTGAGAACCTCCAGTGTAAACACAGGGAAGCTGGAGCAGGACTTTGGCAGCGGGACACGTGGAGTCCTGAAGGAGCAGAGCGGCTCTGGTGTGTGCGGGACCATGTGGGAAACATATGAGATCATGTGTAATTACATGATTCTATTTTCTCTGCTCTGGAGGAGCACAGATCTGCCTGGGGCAGGACTCTTCAGTCCTGAAAGGACAGGACTGCTTCAGGACATTCTTTACACAGACACTCGGACTCAGGGAGGTTTAGTAACACGACTCCCAACTCCTCTTTCAGCTATAAACATGACATTTCAAGTAACTGAAAACTGTTCATTAAACGTTTCAGCATAACGTGCAATTGGAAGCCTTGTGCAGCTTTGGTAATGTTAGTAGCAGCTTTTCTCCTGTGAGGCCTATTTTGAGGGCGCTTCCCCCACACCCTTATAAAAAAAACTTGGCACGACATCAAAGCAGAGTTCGGGGCGCTTCACTTCCTCTTGCCTCGTCTCTCCCTCCATCCCTCCCTCCATCTCGCTGGGTATTTACAGCGGAGGGGAAAGACAGGAAGGACAGGCAGTTGTGGTTTAGGAATTCTGGAATGTCTGAGATAAGTCAGGATACACACACACACACACACAGATTTGTTGGAGTTGGCAAAGTTGCATGCTGCAGCCAATATTGTAATAATTAACCAGCTCTATATACTGTGCACTCTTGTTTGAGTTGTTTGGTCTTATTTGAGTTGTGCAGTCTTGTTTGAATTGTCAGCTAAAATCAACCAGTGACCATTGTGAAAGTATGACAGACTCGGCCTTCGTGATGAGCAACTGGCACTGGTGAGAATGAATCACGTGAAGTAAGATGGTGTGAAAACATCAGGCAGCAGTGCAGAGGAACCAGTAAGGAACCAGTGAGGAACCAGTGAGGAACCGCAGGACGATGGGCTGCACACTCCAGACCTCAACGTTGTGGGAGGAGAAGAATCTACAATATCTGTTCTTACGACAGGAAATGTCCACATTCCTCACTGGCCATGAGGATCAGGAACAAGTGGAGAAGCCGCATTAGTCACGTACGAACAGCAGACAAGTGTGTTGTTCATCACATCTTCTGCTGTTCACTGTGTCACTGCAGTCTGTGCCGTGTCTGCGTTACGAGAGCAGCCGAAACCAAGCGGAAGGTGACTGACGTGAACAGTAAATATTTGTAATGTGGACTCGTGTCAATAGTGGTACCAAGAAATGCTGTGAGACAGAAACCTACAGGAGCATGCAGGTTATGGCACATGACATCACTTCCTGTGGACATTATTTTATTTCAAGGGGAAAATGACAAGCAATCATCAGTCAACATATAAAAAATTCTGTGCCATCACGTGTACAGATGTGGTGGCTTAAAATAAATACTTTGAAAGAGCAGATAACACGTACAGAATATGCGGACAAAAAGAAGATCCAGAGAATATGAAACTCAAAGAGGATCTACAAGATTCAAAGTACAGCATCACCTCAGAAATGTGGTATAAAACATTTTATAGTACATTGTAAAATACAGAATCTTGCAAAAAGGTTTCCCCCACATTTTCTTAAAGTTATTGTGGAAAATATTAGCTGGTATTATAATGCGATTAAATCAGGACTTTTGGTGAAGTGTGAGACGATGACAATGTGGTCCCACATGGCTTTTATTAGTGTTAACATATTTAGTTATGGAGAAACTGCTCCAGCCGTCTGCAGGGAGGACCTTGTCTTACTCAAATCTGTGTGAGAACATGCCTCAATCTCACTGACGTGATGAACCGTGTGTCTGTGAGCATGGTTACCAGCGTCTGGGTAAGCCAAACATGCTTCCAGCTGAGGTCCACACCCCCTCCCCAAGACCACACCTCCTCCCCGGGACCACACCCCCTCCCCAAGACCACACCTCCTCCCCGGGACCACACCCCCTCCTCATGACACATTTCCAGCCGTTTCAGTTTACAGTTTTTTAACATATAACAGGTTTGGTTCCGTGTGATGGTTTATCCACTGAACTGTAATCCAGACACGATACGCTGGACTTCCCATTCTATCTTCAGCACTTCTGATCTTCAGCACTTATCTTCTACATCATCACCCAGTTCCCCTCCACCAACATCTGCTCACTGCATGTAAACCAGTTCATACATCATGGCTGTCTCTTATTTAGACGCGGGAGGAAAGGTGCAGGACTCGACTCTAGTCTCTGTGAGACTATAGAGCAGCCAGAGACGCTGGGGTCTCCACCACGTGAAGATCTCCTGATCAGCGTCTCCACCGCGTGAAGATCTCCTGATCAGCGTCTTTACCGCGTGAAGATCTCCTGATCAGCGTCTTTACCGCGTGAAGATCTCCTGATCAGCGTCTCCACCGCGTGAAGATCTCCTGATCAGCGTCTTTACCGCGTGAAGATCTCCTGATCAGGCTCTGACAAGGCATCACAAAAACATGCCATAGCCAGTCTAGCCCTCTGATCAAACGTATAGCTAGAAAGGACCTCAAGCAGTGGAAGGTGACAGAATGAAGCATGTTTACTTCACAGCTGTTGTTAGTTCTCTTTAAAACTAGTTATATGGGAAAAGTGCGACCTGTTAACCACTTCACCGAGCTTCTGTTCAAGAACCATTAGAGGGGCAGACAGGAAGCAAACAGAAAGCATACAGGCGCAAGGGTGTAGCTGAGGTCCGAACACAGGACCATCACTGTTTCTGCTGCTCTGTTCTCACAACACCACTCTTTTGTTTCCAAAGTGTGAAGACCACAAATCACCTTCAACACTTTCCTTAAAACTCAAACCCCTATACCTACCATCTGTCACAGAGTTGTCATAAATCACATTTTTTTAAAAACACAACGTAAAAAAAAACTTTCTAGGCACTATTGAATGTCCAAAGGCTTTTGTTGCAAACGGAGGAGAAAAGTCTTAAAAAGCCAATCCGGACCAAGCGTGTGATGGGTTTATGGTCCACAGCACACTGGCTTTCCTACAACTCAATGTGTGGCATCTCCAGCCAAACATCATGGTCACCTCTCTGGGTTCTTAATGGGAGTTTTTGAACAGAAAACAAAAGTCATTATGAACTGGGTGAGGTGGAAGTCTTTAGAGTATGGAGTCTGTGAGGTGAATACTCTCTCAGGTCATGATCTTCTGCGGTATCTCTATGGAGGCCTTGAGGAAGACAGCGTTGTCGCGGACGTAGTTTCTCTTGCGGATCTCCTCGTGCGAGATGAACTTGGGGTAGCCGAAGCCCAGCGTGCTCTCGTCCAGCGAGCTGCGGCTGCTGCACGGCTTCTGGAAGTTCTTCCAGTTGGGGTCCGGGTTGAACGTTTCGGTGATGTGCTGCGGCTTGGAGAGCGACGGGTCGCTCTGGTCCAGGATTGAGAAGGTCACCTTGTAGGAGAAGGGCCACTCCAGCAGGTTGTCGTACTCGCCGGGCAGCACGCGGATGTAGATGGACAGGTGTGAACCCTCGCCACTGCCGTTACCGTTCAGGAAGGCGGACACTTGTAGCTTGTAGCCATAGCGATGCGTGTAGAAGGGTGGGCTGAAGAACTCGTGGTTGCTATGGAGCTTGGCTTCCTGTAGCTTGCGCGAGTAGTCGCTCAGTTTCCAGATGAGCACGCCGTCGTGGCTGACGGACAGTTCCTCCATCTCCCGACGGAGCTCTGCCATCTCCTGCCGCTGACGCACCACCAGGCTGCACATCATGGTCAGGTGGGACTTAGTGGTCTCCTCCAGGTGACGGCCAATCGCCAGCTTCGGACACTGCAACCAAGAAGACGTTTGGTTTCGAGTGCGTCTCGAGTTAAACATCTGAATGCGCTCGTGAGCCTCTACTGCTTTCTTTTCATTGGTGGGGGCAGGAATGGGGGCGGGAATGGGGGCGGGGCTAGACGGAGTTCCCCTCACCCTGGCAGACATGAAGACCGTCTGCTTGCTATGTCTTTTTAAATTTTAATTAAAATTTCAAAAATAGAACAAAAGGTTCTGTCAGTGCAGAAGAGGGTGATTCTCATTAAAATACAGCCAGGGGCCATGGGGCTGAAATTGAAGAAAGTTTTGTCTGGACACAACTTCTCATTTAAAGTCCAGGCAAAAAGCTAAAAAAAGGTTTTATTCCACATTTGTGGAAAGGATGTGAGAAGGGAGGGACTGGGAGGGGCATGTAGGGGGGAGGGGCGTGTAGGGGGGAGGGGTTGGGCGTTTGGGGGCGGGGACTCACGCGGTGCTTGCAGCCGGCATCCTTAAACGGACAGAGTACGAGCGCACTGCTACAGCTCTCCTTGACATGGGTTGCCAGGTCCTCGCGGGCGATGTTGGGCGTGCCGCACTGGTTGGGACACTGCACTGGGAAGCGTGGGCAGTGGTACTGGTGATTCTGCATGGAAAAAGAACAACGTGTAACGTCTGTCTGTCCGTCTGACGCTCAGCTGCTGTAATGCCCAGCGTTGAGGTTCACAGACACTCACACTCAGGCACTACATACTGACCACTGATCATTTAAGAAACCTTCTCTTCAACAGACAATGAGACTGGTGCACAGTGTATAATAATATAATAAAGGTGGTAAAGGGTAATATTATAATATAGTAGATATATAGTGTATAATATATAGCGTGTGTGTGTGTGTGTGTGTGTGTGTGTGTGTGTGTGTGTGTATATAGTGGACTTCTGCACCAACAATCCTGCACTCTTCACAGTCACCTCAAATACAAGAGAAATGTGTACAGAGTTTCTCCGTTCAGTCTGCGAGAGACCTGCTGCTGTTGTTGTGAGCTCACTGGGGTGACGGCAGTGCGGTACAGACCTGGATGGTGTCGTAGACAAACTCCTTGCCGCAGTACTTGCAGGGCTGTGTGCGTTTGGGACACTCTGCCACGGCGTGCTGGGCCAGCAGCCTGCGGATCATGCGTGCCCCACACTTGTTCTCACAGTACACGCTCTCCTGGGGACAGATGCCCTGGTGGTTCTGGGAGGCAAAGAGGGACACGTGATGAGGGCAGAAGAAAGAGCAGGCCTTAATGAGTGCTAACGTGGCTAACGTGTGCTAACGTGAGTTAACGTGAGTACCATGTGTAATGTGTGTTAACGTGGGTAACATGGCTAAAGTGTTAGCGTGGGTAACGTGGGTATCGTTGTTAACGTGGGTAGTGTGGGTAACGTGGGTATCATGTTAACGTGGGTAACGTGGGTATCGTGGGTAATGTGGGTAATGTGGGTAATGTGTTAACGTGGGTAACGTGGGTATCGTGGGTAACGTGGGTATCGTCGGTATTGTGGGTATCGTGGGTATCGTGGTAACGTGGGTAATGTGGGTAATGTGGGTATCGTGGGTATCATGGTAACGTGGGTAACGTGGGTAATGTGGGTAACGTGGGTAACGTGGGTATCGTGGTAACGTGGGTAATGTGGGTAATGTGGGTAATGTGGGTATCGTGGGTAACGTGGGTAATGTGGGTAATGTGGGTAACGTGGGTATCGTGGGTATCGTGGGTATTGTGGGTATCGTGGGTATCGTGGTAACGTGTTAACGTGGGTATCGTGTTAACATGGGTATCGTGGGTATCGTGGGAGCCCCATGAAACTGCACTTGGTACTACTTTGGTTGACTTCCTAGTCTAAAAGCACACGCAACATAAAAGGACACATTACACAGCTCTTAAATTAAATTGTGGAACTTGTTCCAACACATGAAAACAGGCTTTTAAAGCAATGACAGCAGACGGTCGCTGGACCACCAATTCTGGGGCCACATGAGCCAAACAACTACCACCTACAGCCTAAAAACAAGAAGTGTGACTCTCATGACTCTCAGCATCAAAGCAACCATTCTACCCTGGGGCAGAAGAGGGCAACCTAAGGCGGGACTTAGCAGGCCTTCTGGGGCGGGGCTTAGCAGGCGTCCTGGGGCGGGGCTTACCTCGAAGGCCTCTCCTGTGAACTCGCTGCCGCAGAACTCACACTTCACTTTGCGTTTGGGGCAGTCGTGCTGCAGGTGGTCTGGCAGGTCCCGACGGGTCAGTTTGGCAGCACAGCGGTTTGGACAGGGGATCACGTTGAAGGAGCAGGTGGAGAAATGGCCCTGGGGGGGTACAGAGAGAGAGAGAGAGAGAGAGAGAGAGAGAGAGAGAGAGAGAGAGAGAGAGAGAGAGAGAGAGAGAGAGAGATAGTCAGCAGGGCAGGTGGGGGGCAGCAGGGCAGGTGGGGGGCAGCAGGGCAGGTGGGGGGCAGCAGGGCAGGTGGGGGGCAGGAGAACTGACCTGCAGCTGCTTCATCTGTCCTGTCCAGCGGCAACCTTCCTCACTGTGGATGCAGCGGATGGCCAGAGCCAAGATCTGTTGTTCCAGCTCAGGGTCAGGATAGATCTACACACACACACACACACACACACACACACACAAACACACACACACACACACACACACACACACACACACACACACACACACACACACACACACACACACACACACACACACACACACACACACACACACACACACACACACACACACAGCAGTGTTACATAAACAGAGGAGACGCTGAAGTTGTTCCCTCATTGGCTGAGGTGTGGGACACACTGTAAGGGGGAGGGTCATGTGTGAATCATCCAATCACTGAGGGGTTTTTCATTCATGAAAAATATACCAGTATATGCAGAGCCACAAAACTTCACAACCGAGTGCTTATTTAGAGACTAAACGTTTCAGTCATTCTGATCACTGGGAGATGTGTTGTTTACTTCAGTACACCTGTGGTGGTGTTTTTGACAGGTCGTAAATTCATCAAATGTCAAATGTATTTATATAGCGCTTTAATCAGACAACAAGCAAGCAAATGAAACAAATGTACACTGGGTCACAGTCTCTTGACATTTACACCATTAACCTGTATTACATGGAGTGGCCGTATCAGTGAACGTGGGCGGGGTCGAGCCTTGGGGGAGGAGCTCCTCTAACACACGCCCAGTCACTGCTCCAGTGTGGGGGAGGGGGCACCTGGAATAAGGAGCTTTAACCGTCCTGTGTGAACTGGAGGATGGAGGGAGACCCAGCTGAAACACCCAGCTGACGTCTGCTCCCAGAGTACCTCACACTCCACCCTGCCTGTGTGGGCTGGTGCTGCCGTGTGGAGGCCATGACGTGTGTCTAGAACGCTATGAAGGTTCACGTGAATACCGCACACACACGCACACACACCCACACGCACGCTCACTCCTGGTCAGAGACCTCAGGATCAGTGGACTACCTGCGTGAAACTCTCAGGAACACACAAGACTTTCACTCCCACTCCCACACAGCGTGACTGGGTGATGACGAACACTCCTGCAGAGTGAAGCTTTTGGCACAAAACAGCTGCATCTAAGAATATTTCTGAGATCGTGACTGCAGTCTTGGATATTGTTAAACTCTGTGGAAACTATCGGGTATTGTTAAGCTTGAAAGCTGATAAAGAGGGAGACAGGACTTAGTGAAGACAGAAGAGCTCATGTCTCCGTCCTCAGCCTGATCTGGTTCTAACCTTAAAGGAGGGTGTGGGACCAGGCTGAGACTCTGATTAAAGAGATCTTTCTCCTCTAAGGGCTGTAGTGCTAGATGAGCCAAAATGGCAGGTTGTAATTTCCTCCCAGAAATAGTTTGGGAGTAGCAACAGTTTTGGGAAAGTTCCAGTGTGGACACTGTAGATACGTCAGAGCTGGAGACTCAGATCTGAGTTCATGGAGATTTCCCATAGTTCACTGCAGTAATCTTGTTGTCATCACCATCACGTCAACCAAACCAAGGGAGAAATTCTTATTGTCTCAAACACAGTGACATTCATAATCTGGAGGACAACATGGCTTCTTCCAGCAGATGCTAATGGAGAAGGAGGAAGACTGTGATGAGTCACGGCGTCTTCAGCGTCCTCTCCACCTACTCTTCCTACATCTACACATCTTCTACCACAGCCAACATTCCCAGGATACTCAGATGCTTGTGGTTATTGGTTAGCATAATTTACAAGGTGTGTGTTAGATGTGTGTGTGTGTGTGTGTGTGTGTGTGTGTGTATATGTGTGTGTGGTGTGTGTGTGTGTGTGGTAGGTGTGTGTGTGCGGTAGGTGTGTGTGTGTGTGTGTGTGTGGTAGGTGTGTGTGTGTGTGGTAGGTGTGTGTGTGCGGTAGGTGTGTGTGTGTGTGTGTGTGTGTGTGTGTGTGTGTGTGTGTGGGGGGGGGGGGGGGGGGGGGGGAGTGCTCAGTTGTGTTGGTGTAAGGGAGCTGACAAACACAAACTACAATCTTCAGCTCAGCTCAGATCGCCATGAGATGTGAGGTGGTTCTGGGCGTGGGGATAACCAGAACCAGCCCGCGGGCTCAGCCCCGTGATGCTAAAACAGGAGGATGCGTTACCTTGGCGTAGTCCAGGGGCAGCTGGTCCTCAGGACACTTGAACACTCCTTCACTGCGGAGAGAAGAAGAGTGCGTGTTAACACCCTGACCTGCAGAACATCATCATCAACCAGCCATGACCAATCAAACACAGAACCTGATCACTCATGAACCAGCCATGACCAATCAAACACAGAACCTGATCACTCATGAACCAGCCATGACCACCGATATAAAACACGGGACTCTGCTTACAAGGGTTTTTATTTAACACGAGACTCTGTGTGATAAGAACAACAGCAAAAGTCTCGTCAAACCAGGCCTGACGCCTTCAAGGAGGAGTGCTGAATAATTAAACTGTGAGGACGATCCAGTCAGCTGGGGCTTAACCCTGCCTACACCCCACACCATCCACTCAGCTGGGGCCTAAACCCCGCCCACACCCCTGCCCACGCCCCGCCCACGCCCCGCCCACCGAGTCCTGGCTTTAACATACTTGTCTTTCCTCTCTGCATTTCCCCTGAGGATCTCGCCGCAAATCTACAGTTTTGTGAGCGGAGCTAAAAACAGCCACCCAGCCTGCTTATCTATAATGCATCTCCATATTGTGGCTGGGGCTCATATTTCCTTAGTTGTCTTTTCATGCTATGTGGTTGAAACACAAAGGGGGGGGGGGGGGGGGGGGGGGGGGGGGGGGGTTAGGAAGCTCAGTTACTTATTTGCTTGTTCACATGGAGAGGACACACTAGCCTGGGGAGTAATGTTCAATTTTAGGAGAGGGACTGAGAAAGAGAAAGACGGGCAGACAGAGACAGAGAGAGAGAGAGAGAGCGAGATCTGCACTGCTTTTTGAATATCCTAAGTACCAAAGGTATTTTGTGCGTGTATTGAGGAGAAATCGCTGAATGTGTTAAAATATAAATATTAGCACTATTATAGCACTATTCTATGTTTAGAATTTTCACCGTCTTACAGAAAACAGTCCAAATGTATGTATAATCAGACCCATATGTATGGGATACTTATGCAACTGTATATGTAGGTTATCATGTGTTTGTATTAAAGTACATGTATGTGATCATGTATGTGAGAGGTACAGTTAAAGTGTCATTTATATCTTTTTTCTCTTTTTCTGCAGTTTTATTACTTTTACATGTTAATAATTCTGTTAGTCACTTTGGCAAATGTTACTTACAAGTCATGCCAATAAAGCAAACTGAATTTGAGAGAGTAAGAGAAAGAGAGAGAGATACAGACAGACAGACAGATTTAGGGTGAACTCAGGGGTGAAGTGGCTCGTTAGTGAGGGTCCGCTGGCACTCTCCTGCACTCCACCATAAAATATTCACACTGGTACATAATGGAACTGACAGCAGATATCAGGAACAGGAGAGGTGTGTGTGTGTGTGTCTGTGTTTCTGTGTGTGTGTGTGTGTGTGTGTGTGTGTGTGTGTGTGTGTATGTGTGTTTGTGTGTGTCTGTGTTTCTGTGTGTGTGAGTGTGTGTGTATGTGTTTCTGTGTGTTTGTGTGTGTCTGTGTTTCTGTGTGTGTATGTGTGTTTCTGTGTGTGTGAGTGTGTGTGTATGTGTGTTTGTGTGTGTGTGTATGTGTGTTTCTGTGTGTTTCTATGTGTTTGTGTGTGTGTGTTTCTGTGTGTTTCTATGTGTTTGTGTGTGTGTGTGTGTGTGTGTGTAGTATATGTGTTTCTGTGTGTTTGTGTGTGTCTGTGTGTATATGTGTGTTTCTGTGTGTGTGAGTGTGTGTGTATGTGTGTTTGTGTGTGTGTTTCTGTGTGTTTCTATGTGTTTGTGTGTGTGTGTGTGTGTGTAGTATATTGTGTGTTTCTGTGTGTTTCTATGTGTTTGTGTGTTTCTATGTGTGTGTGAAGTATATTGTATAGCACATTTACTTATGAGAAAAACCTAACAAAGAATCCATCTGGGGAACTGCCCTATGGAGATGAGGGAGGAATCACGCCCAACACAGGGCCGCCCAACACAGGGCCGCCCAACACAGGGCCGCCCAACAGCCCTCGAGAGGACAAAGTGGGAAACAGCAATATAATTTCAGCATGAGAGGAAGAGTCACTGTCTTGTGAGTAAAAACAGCAGAAGTGAACAGTTTGAGTGCAGGTCTATATTTCCCATTCAACATTAAGCTGAAGCCATTTCCATGTCTGGGGAAGAAGACACACAAGGAGCCTCAAGGAGCCTGTGATGAACATTCATCTGACCTGTCCTCCAAGCTCCAGCTCTCAAAACACACCACGTCCAGCCAAGTGTCCATCTTGAGCTGTGACGTGTGAGACGGAGAAGACAATGGACCCACTGAGTCTTAGGGCCCTAATCTGGAGACTGAAACGCGTGAGAGAAACATCACCGCGTGAGAGACACGTCACCACGTGAGAGACACGTCACCCTATGGTGTAACACACCCTTTTTTCACTCCAGTAAGATCAGCCTGTCAAGTAAAATCCACAATGGAAAAAAATAAAAATAAAATCAACCAATCACTGTCCGGCACAGGGTCACCCTGACGTAGGATAATGAGACGCTCCTTCACTGTCCGTGACCCCCACACCCCCACTGGTAGGGGAAGCTAGGGGTCAGGAGTTGGGGTCATGGGGCAAACGAGGGCCTCGTTAGCTCAAAGGCTAATACTGTCAAGTGAACTGTGGAAGACCCAGAGAGGTCAGCCAGGCACCATGAGGGCAGTGTGCCCCAGCAGGGGGGTAGGAAGGGGGAGACCCCTGCCCACCTATCTGGCTGATCTGGACTCTGGCTCAGAGAAGATGATCCCTTCCCCCTGACCAGCGCGATCATGGCGGTGTGTGAATGTGGAGGCACACTGAGTGTGTTCAGTCCGTCTTCCACATCAGGCAGCTCATCGTGGGCCTGTAGCTCACGCTGAGATTTGTACCCTTGAAAAAGACGAAAATACTTCAGCTCACACAGCAGTTTTTCAGCAGTTACCAAGAGCCAAAACTTCCAGAAGCAACAACCGGGCTAATCGGACACTGCAGTCAGGAAGATACACAGCAGCGCAGGACACAGCAGGATGCGTGTGCGGGACCTGCAGGATCATGGCAGTGGCTCGCCATGGATAAACAGACAGAGAGACAGAGACAGATAGACAGATGGAGAGACAGATGGACAGAGGGAGAGACAGACTCGCCACTTGACCACTGTGACATATACAGGCTCAGCTTAACCCAACGTCAGAAATGTAGCGAAGGGCTAACCAAGAAAGTGGCATGCAGACACCGTCCTGCAGAATATATCACAATAAAGTTCACACCGTCCTGCAGAATAGAACACAATAGAGTTCACACCGTCCTGCAGAATAGAACACAATAGAGTTCACACCGCCCTGCTGTGGTAACTCCTCTCCCCCCTGTGACCCCTGTAATCCCACCACACCCCCCCACAAGGAAACTCCTATTTGAGTGGGTTAACTCTGTTCACACTCTCTCCATCTCCATGATATATGCAGGCCAATTGCACTGTGGACAGAGTAGTTCATATGAGATGGATGGAGAGTTAATGGAGGAGAGTGTACCATGCTGTACAGTATGTTAATCCTTCGTGTCATAGATTCAACAAGGAACTGGAAACATTCCTCAGAGAGTCTGGTCCATATTGACATGATAACATCACACAGTTACTGCAGATTTGTCAGCTGCACATCCATGATGTGAATCTCCCGTTCCACCACATCCCAAAGGTGCTCTATTGGACTGAGATCTGGTGACTGTGGAGGCCATTCGAGTACAGTGAACTCAGTGTTCAAGAAACCAGTCTGAGATGATTCACGCTTTATGACATGGTGTGTTATCCTGCTGGAAGTAGCCATCAGAAGATGGTACACTGTGGTCATAAAGGGATGGACATGGTCAGCAACAATACTCAGGTAGGCTGTGACATTGACACGATGCTCAATTGGTACTAAAGGGCCCAAAGTGTGTCAGGAAAATATCCCCCTCACCATTGGTCCACCACCACCACCTGAACTGTTGATACAAGGCACTGATACAATACATGCTTTCATATTGTTGACACCAAATTCTGGCCCCACCATCCGAATGTCACAGCGGAAATAGAGACTCGTCAGACAAGGAAACGTTTTTCCAATCTCCTCCTGCACATTTCTCCTTCTTTTGTCCAAGTCCGTCATAACAAACAAATGTTCACAGAGCAGCGTAACGATATGGTGGCTTCACAGTGGCCTGAAGTGAGGAGATTCGTGTGAGTCCCTGCATGAGGAGGTCAGGACGACTCTCAGGACACGTGTCAGTGTCACAACACCGCATGACACACGAGTAACTTGTCCCACTGGAAGCGCACGTCGGGTCGCGCGGATTCACACTGACGCACGGCCTCTCCTAGACTCTCTGTTCTGACATTTAGGAGTGCAAACCATCTGCTGGGTGGTTGACACTGTCCCTGCATGCTGAAAGGTTTGCGAAATATCACCGCACGCTGAAGAAGAGCTTGTATATTACGCCTGCTTTTTCCACACAGAACACAAAACAGCACATCCTCCTTGGTTTAGACCACTGAGGATCAAACACCTTTTAAACTAAATCCTAACATCTACTGGGAGGTATTCAAGGTCTCCATCTTTGTAAAATGTTTCAATGAATTTTCAGGATCCCAGAACCAAGCAGAGCAGCTCCAGACCAGTGAAGGAGAGATGAGAGTCACACATCCAGAAGGATCCATACAGCTCCAACACCAAGTTAGGCTTTCTGCTCAGCACCGCCATCAATAACACACCACACACTCTCTACACACCGCACGCACACTCCACACACCGCACGCACTCCCTACACACCGCACGCACTCCCTACACACCGCACGCACTCCCTACACACCGCACGCACACTCCACACACCGCACGCACACTCCACACACCGCACGCACTCCCTACACACCGCACGCACTCCCTACACACCGCACGCACTCCCTACACACCGCACGCACTCCCTACACACCGCACGCACTCTCTACACACCGCACGCACTCTCTACACACCGCACACACTCTACTCCTGCACTTTCCTCGCGTTCCACATTCCTCCTTCCAGAGTCCAGGTGTCAAAGAAGAGAGTGCTTCCCTTTTCTGGATCTGTCTAATTCACTGACATACACAGGGTTCAAAATCAAACCTCTTGCCATTATCTGGCTTTTAGATCTGCTTTTAAAAACTTTCTCACATTGGAGAACCTGCCAAGACTACCCTCATTCCAGATTCCATGTGGTGCTGCAGTGTGTTGGAGGATGTGTGGTTTGTGTGGTAAAGCAGACCGCAGTCACCCAACACTGGAACTCTTCCAAGCTCCTACTGTATTAGAACAAAAACCTGATCGTGCCCTGAGGACTCTCAATCAAAGGATATGCGTATGAACACTTCTAGCATGGCTAACCTGAGCTCACCGCTCACATCACATCCTCAGAAATCAAGTGCTTTGACAATCTCCTCAAGAGGTTTGAAACTCAAGATCTTAAAAGCAAGCTTACAGGAAGCATGAATACAGTGTTTGTGGAATTATGTGTTCTGAAGATAGGACTCCAGGACTAGTAGCATAAATGTCGTGAACTTAGGCGCTCTGTTCATGCATTCAGCGTGTGTGTCCAGAGTGGTGCCAGGGTGCATGACATGTGGCAAGCAGGTGAGGGTGGGGTGGGGTGGGGGTGGGGGTGATTGTGGGGGTGGGGTGGGGTGGGGGTGGGTTTGAGTCACGTTCAGTATTCTCCATCATTCTATTTAGATAGAATAATAAAGTGTTAAAAAAAACCCACAAAAACATGCAGCCCCAGGAGACCCTGATAACATTACACTGATGTCCCCCTCTAATCTCAAGTCTGCTTGAACATACTACCCAATGGCAAGGTCAAAGTTCACACTACCCAACAGTAAGGTGCAGCAGAGGCATTCATAACAAGGCCCATCAAACCAGAGGAGTCCATCAGACCAGGTGCCAAAGTTCAGTAACAATGTGTCACTGGTTCTTATATGACTGGTAGCAGTCAGGCGCCTAATTTTGGTTCCTAAAGGGTTTGATCACCAAAAAATAATTAATATGATATTTCACTTATCCAAATGCAGTGGGTCAGCCAGACATGTACGAGTTAAAATTTAGCTTCAGCTTGATCAAAATCTGCTAACGCTACCAACCAACACTAGACAGGAATCACAACAGCCTTCGTAAATAAGATCCATGTCCACGCTGCGGACGCTGTGTGGTGGGGGAACAGCACAGGGTGCCGGGCCCTCACAAGGGCGTCTAAGCCTTTGGTTTCATTCATATATAATCCCAAATGATCCTTCACAACACTTACAGTTCAACCATGTCTTCAGTTTCATCAGACTAACAGGTCAGGTGGAATCAGACAGACCAGGATGAGGACCACAGACAGACAGACAGACAGATCAGGATGAGGACCACAGACAAACAGACAGACAGACCAGGATGAGGACCACAGACAGACAGACAGACAGACCAGGATGAGGACCACGTTGGACTGTGGAGTTTGAGAACTTCACTGTGCTTGAGTCAGACTGGCTGAAAGTTGTTTGAAAGTGCGGCACATCTCGGGGGAGCTAGTGACGGAGCTCTGCGCTATCTGCAGCTGAGTAACAGAAGAACTGAGTCAGATGTGCTGGTGATGGCACTGCTGCACACCATGACTCACCCCCACTGTCCTGACAAACCCTCAGAAACTCATCTTCTCTTCCTGCTCCTGAAGTGTCTCTCTCGCTCTCACCTGCCTCCCCCCCTCCCCCCCCTCCCCCCCCTCTACCATCCCTTAAAATCAAAGCTTCTTAAGTTTAGCAAGTCAATTCCCTCTGATTGACTCCAAAACAGAAGAGAGTGATTACGTAATATAAATGTTTCTTCTGACTCAACTGCAAGTCCATAGATCAGAGAGACGGAGAGAGATGAGGAGGAGGGGGGGGGTTATACATTTTTTGTCAGCAGACTCATTCATCTCTCAGTCTAGCTCCTGATTGGCTGGGACCACCACTTTGGTGGCCATGGCAACATGGGAAGGTGAGGTTCTTTGTGTCAGAGAGAGGAGAGAGTGCATGTGTTTTAGACAGCGGAGTATGCAGACCTACCACTGGGTATGCAGACCTACCGCTGGGGAAGTCATGATGAAGCCCCTGTCCACTCCATCAGACGGTTGTTAACAGGTACACCTCACACCGAGAGAGGAGTGCTTAGTGAAACACAATCCCCTCAATGTGCCCTGCAGCTAACGCTGGATTAAACCACCACGTGGTACAGACGACACATTCTGTGGTAAACTGTGACGTCAAGCACACATTTGCCTGCAGGTAAACCTTGCGCAAGTGTGCATACCTCTGAAACGGGGCATCTACCAGGATGGGGCATCTACCATTCCACTGGATAAAGGAAACTCCTGAGCTGAGGACCAGGCCCCCTGGTCGCCCCCCCCCCCCCCCCCGCCCCCCCCCACCCCCCCCCACCCCCCTTATCGCGGAAGGAAGACTTCACAGACGGCTCCTTCATGCTCTTTGCTGGATCTCAATTCCAACACCAGCTTATTCATAAATACTGCCAATAACGCTGGATGTGTGTGTGTGTGTGTGCACGTGGTGTGTGTGTGTGTGTGTATGTGTGTGTGCACGTGTGGTGTGGGAAGAGACTTCAAGCAAGTAGCTGAACTCGTCCACAGACACCTGTCCCAGACCACAAGAGAGCCTTTTCATGGAGACAGGTGCCCCGGGCCGGAGATCCTACCACCCCCCCCCCCCCACCCCCCCCCGGAGATGCACCCCCCCCAGCTGGTTCCTCCAGCTGCTCTAATACCGGATTCGTCTTCACACACAGATTCATGACATGTCCACCTGTCAGCTGTGCACTGCGAGCCCTTTCACTGGCGAGCTCCACTATGTCCCACCCACAATCCCATGGGGCAGTGTGAGATTGAGCCAAGCCCTGCACAGACCCGTGGGGCACGGGAGTACGGCGGGGACCCTGGTGCAGGGTGTCGGAACTGACCCCAGATCAGATCCCATGTTGCTTTTAACCTGCTGAGTCACCTCCAGCTGTTGAGGGGAACTATTCACGGCTCTCTGAACTGGAGAATGTGCTGACTGCTCTCACACACATCTCAGTATTTTGGTATATTAGTATATATATATCAAACTCCTCTCATGAAGGACTCAACAATTTGCTAACTTCTATAATTCAACTAATGAAAAACACCAAACTGCAACAGATATTGAACACAAGTGCAGGTGTAACCGTGAACAAATGAGCTCTGTAGCAGGAGCACACGCTGCAGTTCACACGCTGCAGTTCACACGCGATCCGTGACAAACCTGTTAGAGTTCTGCTGTTCTAACTCTTCAGCTAATGTTGCTATGCATTATGGGTGTTGTGTGGTGTGGTGCTGCTTTGCATTATGGGTGTTATGTGTTGTGTGTTGGTGTGGTGTTTATGGTGGTACTAGCCGTCCTCTCACAGGGTGTCAGAGAGGCCACGAGACTCAGCAGCCTTACACGGGACACAAAGGTAATTCAGCGCATAGCTTGAATACCTAATTTATACATCAGCCACTGGGAGGGACGTGGTTAAAGTCTCTTCAGGCTGTGAACATGCCTGAACACGATCTACATCTCTCAGTGTTTCATCTACATAAAGAGGCTGCAGTTCCAGGGCCGGACGACACTGTGGTCAATCAGCAGAGGAATGCGGTCACACACTGGAAGGTGCAGGACGGCTGAATGGGGCGGTCAGCGCTGTGAAGTGTTTACTCACTGCACTCACATGCCATTCACCTCGTGCTGACCCTCAGTCTTGGTTGGTAAAGACGCTTCAAAGCTGGTTCTGAGGGAAACAAGTTGTCCAGAACGGACCTGGTGGGGCACAACGGTCCCCCACCGCCTCTGGTCTCCCTGCAGCGGGACCCGGGCCTCCAGCCTTCCCCTGCTCCCCTCCCAGACCCTCCGGATCACTCTGATCAACACGAGTGTGGAGGGCTCCACGCTGGAGGAACGTCTACGCTTCCTTTGTGCACTTTGCTACCAAACAACAAAAGCACACGAGCAAACGACAGAACTGCAACAGAAACCAAAGCTGCCATGACACAGGAGTCCAGACCTCACACACACACACCACCTCACACACACACCACTGCTGCTGTCTTACATTTACACAGGAGCCCAGACCTCACACACACACCACCTCACACACACCACCTCACACATACAGACACCACCTCACTCACACACACACACACACACACACACACACACACACACACACACACACACACACACAACCTCACATCTACACTGCAGTGAGGTGATAATCATTCTAGGCAGTTTGTTTGAAAATAAATGTTACATTTTCCTTAATTTTTTCAATATGCCATTATGTTAGTTCTAGTAATTCAAAGAAACATTTATATGTGCAACATTTTTTAAACACCAAAAGCTGAATTACTTGAGCATTCAGATATTTGAACAGAGAGATGCGTCTGTCTGGTTTCCTTCATTTCAGATGGTCATTTTCCAGCCCTCTTACCCGCACACACTTGCGCCTTTCTTCACCAGATGCAGCGTGTGTGAACGGAGCCATTCAGAGCTCGCTGGTGGTTAAGACGTGGCCCCGCCTCCGAGCCCTCGCCGTGGCCCCACCCCCAGCTCTTGGCTGGAGCTCCATACTGGCCACCACTGTGCCACCTTGTCTCATTCATGTCTCACTGAGCCAGTCGCTGTCTGACTGGGCAAAGACTCCATTCTGCTCCTGATCAACAATAGAACGGCTTCTCAATACACAGAGGTCAATTCAATTCGTACTCTTTACAGCAGCTGATGCTCTCACAGGTGGCCAGAGCTAGCGTGAAGTCGGCCTTTTTTCCTCTCCTTCCTCACCCTCACTGCTTTCTCTCTTGCTTCCGCTGGGTTGTGAGGCTGAGCAGGTTGTGAACCGTCTGTCCTCCAGAGACAGCAGGGGCCGGCCAAAAGGAAGGGTGCTAGTGCGGCAGAGAGGGCGCTAGTGCGGCAGAGAGGGACACTAGTGCGGCAGGGAGGGACGCTAGCGCGGCAGGGAGGGGCACTAGCGCGGCAGGGAGGGACGCTAGCGCGGCAGGGAGGGACGCTAGCGCGGCAGAGAGGGACACTAGTGCGGCAGGGAGGGACGCTAGCGCGGCAGAGAGGGACGCTAGCGCGGCAGAGAGGGACGCTAGTGCGGCAGGGAGGGACGCTAGCGCGGCAGAGAGGGACACTAGCGCGGCAGGGAGGGACGCTAGCGCGGCAGGGAGGGACGCTAGCGCGGCAGGGAGGGACACTAGCGCGGCAGGGAGGGACACTAGCGCGGCAGGGAGGGACACTAGCGTGGCAGAGAGGGACGCTAGCGCGGCAGGGAGGGACGCTAGCGCGGCAGAGAGGGACGCTAGCGCGGCAGGGAGGGGCGCTAACCCTATCCCTAGCGCGGGGCGCTAACCCTATCCCTAGCGAGGGGTGCTAACCCTAACCCTAACCCTAGCACTAGAGTGGCAGTAAGGGGTGCTAGCGCGGCAGGGAGGGGCGTAGCATGGCAGGGAGGGGGGCTAGCGCGGCAGGGAGGTACGAGGGTTAAAGCCGCTAACACCCAGACATGAACATCCACTCACATACTACGTGCTAACATACAGTCCTACAGAGCAGACCACAAAGAGCTCAAGGCAGAGTTCAAAGTTCTATGCAGTACTCTGCAGTGCACAGGACACCAGAGCGTCCCGAGGGACTCCACAGTTCTAGTCCCGCATGTATCACGTCTGCTCTGTTGCATACAGGACGGGATATGTTAGCCCATGTGAAGTGTTGTGTAATGAAACAGTGGACCAACTTCTCCAGGTACAATGTTTACGTCCCAACCCACATATGACTCACAGTGAACCAGGGAAAGGCTGAGAGGGTGTCCCAAACACCTCCCTCCATCTCTCCCTCCATCCCTCTCTCTCTCTCTCTCTCTCTCTCTCTCTTCCTCTCTCTCTCTTCCTCTCCTTCTCCCTCCCTCCAGTTAACAGAGAAGCTGCACATGAGGTGCAGTTTTTTTTATTTTTGGTGTTAAGACACAGACCAGAACAGATGAGCCAACATCTCATGAGGAGGCCTGATGTAGGTCTGATGGAGGCCTGATGTAGGTCTGATGGAGGCCTGATGGAGGCCTGATGGAGGCCTGTCTGAGTGACGGAGTTCCTGGTGAGTGAGTCAAATACTAACCCTAACTCCATACTGCATGTCTCTGTCAACACTACATGATCATATCACAGAACACAAATCACTAGGGTTAACCTAACCTGAACTAACACTAACACTAACCTAACACAAACCTAACACAAACCTAACACAACACAAACTTATCACTACCGCCCTGTGAGATCACGTTTCAGTTTGATGAACTTTAAACACAACCATTATGAGAAGAAACTGGGTAACCTTGACTAAAGGCATCTAGACCAGAGGAGAGTGAACACACACACACACACACACACACACACACACACACACACACACACACACACACACACACACACACACACTGAACAGCTCTGACTGTCTCAGCCTCACTCATCAGTCTGGATGTCAAGGCCTGAAGGTGAACAGTAGTAGTAGTAGCTCCTTTATAACAGCAGGGTGAACAGGTCTCGGTCTGGTCTGGTCTCGGTCTGGTCTGGTCTCGGTCTCGGTCTGGTCTGAATGATCCATTATTTCTTCCCTCCAAGGACACACGGACTGTCTGACAGTTCACATCTTTTTCCTGGTCGTATTCAGGTGATACTTTGATCTTGATCAGTTGATATTTCTGAGCAGCAAATCACAGCTGATGTCATTTTAATGGGGGTCAGGGTTAGGTCGTCGTGACGACCGCCCTGGGGGTCAGGGTTAGGGTTAGGTCGCCGTGACAACCGCCCTGGGGGTCAGGGTTAGGGTTAGGTCACCGTGGCGACCGCCCTGGGGATCAGGGGGCTACAGACTGGCTGCAGGACGCAGACGCCAGGACGCAGACGACAGGACGCAGACGACAGGACGCAGACGACAGGACGCAGACGCCAGGACGCAGACAACAAGACAAGACGCAGACGCCAGGACGCAGACGCCAGGACGCAGACGCCAGGACGCAGACGACAAGACGCAGACGACAGGACGCAGACGCCAGGACGCAGACGACAGGACGCAGACGACAGGACGCAGATGCCAGTCGCCAGTCAGTCCGATACAGTCCTTCCTCCCTTCTGCTGCCAGAACTGAGATGAGAACTAACATTCATGAAACGTGATCTGCTTAATTAAAAAAATAAGCATTCAGTAATGCTGTTCCTTACAGCACTTTTGTACCTACTAAATGTTCTTTAACTTTTTTTAACTTTAACTATTTTTACCCCACATGCATATGGGGTTCAGAATAGTGCAGTTTTTTTTCTCATTAAGGCCAGTAAAAAGAAATGTCGTCAGGGCAGCTGTCAGTTGCCTGTACATATAACAACAAAGTCCTGATCGTCCTCTAGCCTGCCTGCCACGTGCGCTCTACAGGTCTGAAGAACAGTGATATGGAAAATGCGAATGGGTGGTGCAAACATGGGAACACGCCTCCACACGAACACGTCACTCCAGTGAACAAAGCACAAACTCGGAGTTGTGAGCGAAAGCACAGCGGTGATCCAGATACAACAAAGGAATCCTCACTAATCCTGCGTGTTAGACAGATCCACTGTCCAACGCCTGCACACCATATCACCTCAGGGGAAAATGAGAGACAGGCTGGGGTTTGAAGGAGTCCACTGCCTGATTATAAACACATGCATGAACACACACACACACACACATTATATATATATATATATATATATATATATATATATATATATATATATATATATATATATATATATATATATATATACACATACATACATACATACATACACATATATATACATATATATATATATATATATATATATATATATATATACACACATATAATATACACATATATATATATATATATATATATATATATATATATATATATATATATATATATATATATATATATATATATATACACACACATGCACATACACACTCTCTCTTTGTGCAGCTGAGATGTGTGTACATATTCCAGTCTGCTATACAGTAAAGCAGTAGTTATTATTATGTAAATAAACCAAAAGTTTTGGCACCCAGAAACCGAGACTCGTGCTGTACCCCTTAAGCCCCGCCCCCATGCCACTACTCGTTCTTGTCAAACCTTCGTTTACACCCACTGAACATCAGGCGTCTGAACACCACTGAACACCAGGAGATTTAGGAGAGCGCCCTTGTCACACACAAAGACTACGGTCAAACAAATGAAAATCCCACAGGCTCTTTAGGTTGACTTCACTCGAAATTATGAATAGAAACTATTCTCGCAATAGTGTGAAATGGTACCAGGGTCCAAACAGCGTAGACGTCCATTTCTCCACCTGCATTTTCTGGACTCCTATAAATCACGTGTGTTGTGGTGACACGAGCCCGTCTCACCTGAGGAATTCTTGTAGACAGGTGTCGCAGAACCGGTGTCCGCACGTAGAGACCTGCACGGGCTCCCTCATCGCCTTGCTGCACAGAGGACACTGAAAGCGTCTCTTGGGTTTCTCCAGGAACTTGTAGTCGTAGCCTGGCATCGCTACTCCGGGACCAGACAAAGCGACGATCGTGGACGGCGTCTCAGTCTCTGGCGACGTCGTCGGGCGAGGAGGACACGGCGTCTCCAACCACACCAACACAGCCGAGCTGTCCTCGTCCTGCACACTCGCTTTTGTTCCGTGTCAGTACGTCTGTCCCACCCAAAAGACGAGGGGACACAGGACACGAGCCCGCGCGCCTCCCTGCAGACCTGCCAGCAGTCTCCACTCACACCGCCGCGTTATTCTGTACAAACGTCCAGCACCCGAACGCGCCTCGCCCCGTCAACACTGACAGCCTGGAGACAAAGCTCGAGCTGCCATCTGTTTAGATGTGTTTAGCCCCGCCCACTGCAGGAGGAGCCTAATCTACATCACGCTCCTCAGAGCAGATTATTGTCCGGTTTCCTTTAATCTCAATTTTCTGTCATTTCTGTATGGTCGAACGCATATATTGTATTTATCTTATAAACGGCCTTATTCTAAACTTTTACAACAATATGTCTCGGTGTCTCCTATCTTATCTTTTAAATGCAAAACAAACAGCTATTAGTGTTGGGGTATTTTAAACGATTTTAAAGACCATTCTTTTTTAAAGTATATAGCTGCCGTTTTTATAATAACTAACATATGTACGTATTTATTAGCAGTAGTATTGCAGAGCATTACAAAAATATGAACCTTATTGGTTGGAGAAATGTCTCCCTCTGCCGGTAAGATGTTTTTCTCCTTAGACACGTACGTGCATTGTCCATCTATTCTTAAAAGGCATACAATATTTTTCAGTATTAGCACAGAATTTGTGTTTAACGCTGTAATATTTATTAAATGCACTGTAGCCTTTCACGAAGACGTTGCAGCTTAGGAAGTAACAATGACGTCCACTGGACCACCAGAGCACGCGCTCGTATTGCCCGGGCATTACATCATCGCATGATGCAGCTGCAGCTTTTATTTGATAGCACGCGGGCGGACACGACGTGCAGACAAACTGGATTCTTAATTGACAATAAAAGAAAAAATGTAGATGTAAATAAAGTAATGAAAAAAACAACTATGCTTCATAAGAAATGATTAACCATAGACAAAAATAAAGATTAAGAACCATTTCGAATAATCTACAGCTTTTTGCTGTAGCTTGCTAGTGACTTCAAATAATGAAACAGCTTGAGGGTTAATGTGTGAGTGTGTGTTTGTGTGTTGGGGGGGGGGGGGGGCAGCTCAGGGTGTAGTAAGTGTAAGTTCATCCTATGGGGAAAGTTTTACCCCTGTCTTATCCATAAAGGTCAAAGAGGAAAAGGACAGAGTTGTGGACGGTGGACAGGAAGCTAGGAAGTAGGGTTTCTCCCAGATCTGAACCTCATTCAGGAGTCAGCTGTGCTGCATTTTTGAGCTGGGTTTCTCATGTGTCAGCATAAACCCACAGGACCTGTCCAACTTCCTCTGAGAGTGTGACACAACGACTGGTCTGAAGACAACATGGCCGCTGACCTCCACAGAGCCGTGATGACAATGTTTACTTCCCCATATTTTGTTAATGGCAACATAAAAATAGTCTGGCACATAATGAAATGATTTCACAAAGGCATTCTCAGTCATTATGAATAAGTAAAAGTGTAATTATGGAGTGATGTGGTGTAAGTCTGTGGAGCTTTATAACCCACAGGATGACACAGACACCAGAACAATGTCGTAAAGCCCTGAAACAGTTCTCTTCCTGCAGTAAGCCCTAGGATATATTCAACAGAGGTCTTGGGCAGGACGTGGCCTTCCAGAGGTGGCAAGATGTTCTTCTGTATCCAGCGCCGAGGAGCTGAAGAGCCAACATGATCACTTAGCGACGGGATCACTTAGCGACAGGCTCTTCAATAAATGCTGTGAAGGTGAACATAGAGTGTCAGTGTGAAAAGAACAGTCATAAAGTACCAAAGAACAGTCATAAAGTACCAAAGAACAGTCATAAAGTACCAAAGAACAGTGATAAAGCAGCAGATGTCCCTACTGCCCTCTGCAACACTTCATAACATGAAGACAGATAGCTACATGCAGACACTACGTCCTACGACTAAACTATATGAATATGAGGCATCGTAACCCTCACAACAATGACCCTGTTATGTACACAGTTAAGTACATTCATTATTATGTAAATTATAATGATGTCATCATTCTCCTGTTAGATACCTACACGTGCCAAAGGACCAGGAAAGTCCTGTTTGTCATTGCACTGGGGACTAAGGCACAGTGAGCTGCCTTGTCTGGAGTTAATTAGGTGCAGTTAGTGAAGAGAGAGTGAGGCACACAGAGACCCACATGTGATCCTGAGCTACGCAGGACAGACACAAACGCCTTTCAGACTGGAATGATTTACATGCGAGACCCTCAAACACAGACTCAGACGTCACAAAACATCAGACAGAACAAGAACATCAACCCACATGAAAAAGCCAATTACCATAAATGAAGATTCTTTTTCTAAAAGTGCTAGTATTACTACTCGGCCGGAGTAATTCAGAACCATCTCAGGAATCACCAAAAGACAGATTAGGCTACATTACGTTTTACAGCCAAGAGTGTGTTGCCATGGCAACAAGCCACTGATGAAACTGTGAAAGGATGGCTCTCATCGAGCTGAACTGCCTTTGGTATCCCACAATCCTCTTCTTTCCTCCCCAGACGTCCACGGGCTCCTTTCCCCCAGGTATATACCTCTCCCTCTAAAGGACAAGAGAACATGTCACTTAGCAATACTCAAGCTCCACTTACAGTATGCCCGGTAATTTAATTTACCGGGCATACTGCAAATACTCCTACACTCATTTATATTCTCTTTTATACCCCCCCGCATATTGTATATTATATTACACTATATGTTGTACTGTGTATACACTATATTTATTTCATCATATATATATATATATATATATATATATATATATATATATATATATATATATATATATATATATATATATATATATACATATTGCCACATATCTTGTATCTACAGCATCCATGCTGCGTTTACTCTGCACTTTATGTATATAACACTGTTTTCCCTTTGCACTTCTGGTTGGATGCTAACTGCATTTCATTGGCTCTGTACTTGTACTCTGCATAATGACAATAAAGTTGAATCTAATCTAATCTAATCTAATCTGTGCAGACTGAAGCAGGTGATCACAAGGTCCTCTGGGTTCTGTGGGGTACTGTGAGGAACTGTGAGGTGCTGTGAGGATCTGTGCGGTACTGTGAGGTTCTGTGGGGTTCTGTGAGGTTCTGTGGGGTTCTGTGAGGTACTGTGGGGATCTGTGCGGTACTGTGAGGTTCTGTAGGGTTCTGTGGGGTACTGTGGGGTACTGTGAGGTTCTGTGGGGTTCTGTGAGGTACTGTGGGGTACTGCGAGGTTCTGTGCGGTACTGTGAGGTTCTGTGGGGTACTGTGAGGTACTGTGGGGTACTGCGAGGTTCTCTGCGGTACTGCGAGATTCTGTGGGGTTCTGTGAGGTACTGTGGGGTTCTGTGAGGTTCTGTGGGCTTCTGTGAGGTACTGTGGGCTTCTGTGAGGTACTGTGCGGTACTGTGAGGTTATGTGGGGTTCTGTGAGGTACTGTGGGGCTCTGTGAGGTTCTGTGGGGTTCTGTGCGGTACTGTGGGGTTCTGTGACGTACTGTGGGGTTCTGTGAGGCCTCAGGTTCTCGCTAATCTGCAGGCAGCAGTAAGCTGCTCCATACTTTAGCCAAAGACTGTATAAATAGCCAAATACCATATCAATGTTTTATGAGGATATTCAGTCACAAGAAATTAATCAAAACATGTTATACTAACTCATTGTCATTATAATCATTATTACGTGAAGGGATTAAGTCACAATAGATTAAACAAAACATGCTTTCCAAATAATATAATATCATATTATAATATCTCAGACACTGGGAACTACCTGCTCCAATAGCGAGGGTGAAGGCATCTCCGCACGCTACCATGGTGATGGCCGGCAGCCCGGGCACCAGGCAGGGAACTCTACTGTTACGACGGGAGCAGCAGCTGAGCTGACCGTGCTGACTACTGCCATAGATGAAACACTGTCCCTTCTCTACACACACACACACACACACATATACACACACACACACACACACACACACACACACACACACACACACACACACACACATACACACACACACATACATACACACACACACACAAACACACACACACACACACACACACATACCCACACACACACACAAACACACACACACACAAACACAGCTCATACAGTTGTGATCAAATTTATTCAACCCCCACTGAAATAAAGTGTTTTGGCCAGTTTGACATTGATTTTGATCATTTCAGTCATCTTATTTACAATTATATCAAAGAGGCACTTATAAATTAGACAAACATAACATAATATTTATGATGGAATAACCACAAATGTCTTTACTGTGCTCACATCATTATCAGTTTTATTCAACCCCCTAGTGACATTATTTTTTAGTACTTAGTACAACATCCTTTTCCAGTTATGACAGCTTTCAAGCGTGAAGCATAGCTTGACACAAGTGTCTTGCAGCGACCTATGGGTATCTTAGCCCATTCTTCATGGGCAAAAGCCTCCAGTTCAGTCACATTCTTAGGCTTGCGCACTGCAACTGCCTTCTTTAGGTCCCACTAGAGGTTCTCAATTGGATTTAAGTCTGGTGATTGCGATGGCCACTCTAGAATGTTCCAGCCTTTCATGTTCAACCATGCTCTAGTGGACTTGGATGTGTGCTTCGGATCATTGTCCTGTTGGAAGGTCCAACGTCTCCCAAGCCGCAGGTTTGTGACTGACTCCATCACATTTTCCTCCAAGATCTCCTGGTACTGAAGGGAATTCATGGTACCCTGCACACGTTGAAGCTTTCCTGTACCATTAGAAGCAAAACAGCCCCAAAGCATAATTGACCCCCCGCCATGCTTCACAGTAGGCAAGGTGTTCTTTTGTTCATAAGCCTGGTTCTTCCTTCTCCAAACATAGCGCTGGTCCATTGTCCCAAACAGTTCTAATTTAGTTTCATCTGACCACAGTACACTGTCCCAAAACCTTTGTGGCTTGTCCACATGACTTTTGGCATACTGCAGTCGACTTTTCTTGTTCTTTGGAGTCAGCAAGGGGGTGCGTCTGGGCGTTCTGGCATGGAGGTCTTCGTTATGCAGTGCGCGCCTTATTGTCTGAGCTGAAACTTCAGTGCCCACATCTGACAGGTCTTTTTTCAGTTCCTTAGCAGTCACGCGGGGATTTTTCTCCACATTACGCTTCAGGTAGCGCACAGCAGTCGCGGTCAGGATCTTCTTTCTGCCACGACCAGGTAACGTTTCCACTGTGCCCTTTAACTTGAACTTGCGAATGATACTTCCGATAGTGTCTCTTGGAATATTTAACAACTTCGCAATCTTTTTATATCCATTGCCATTCTTGTGAAGAGCAATAACCTCTTCTCTTGTCTTCTGGGACCATTCTCTTGCCTTCACCATGCTTGGAAACACACCAGTAGATGTCTAGAAGGAGCTGAGTATCACAGTCCTTTTAAATCTGCCTAATTGGTGCTTATCATGCTTGATTGCTGCTCGTTGACATCCACAGATGTTTTCAATACCTGATGGAAAACACTGGAATGAACCTCTGTTCTTAGGAGTGGTAGTCGTAAAGGGGTTGAATAATTGTGTCAATGAAGAAATCACAAAAAGGCCATTTAATACTTTATGACAAAAAAAATTGATGCTATCTTAGTTGCATTTAGTTCTTTAACAAGTCCTTGTAAGATTTCATTATGAACACAATTACAAATGTGCACTGAATTCCATAAAACCCTTCGCAGCATTGGGGGTTGAATAAATTTGATCACAACTGTACTGTTGTTTGCATTATGATTCTGATTAGATTTGTGCCTCGTTGTACTCGGCTGCACACACTATGATTTGAAAGACAGAGAGACAGGGAGAGCAGAGAGACAGGGAGAACAGAGAGACAGGGAGAACAGAGCGACAGGGAGAACAGAGAGACAGGGAGAACAGAGAGACAGGGAGAATAGAGAGACAGGGAGAACAGAGAGACAGGGAGAACAGAGAGACAGGGAGAATAGAGAGACAGGGAGAACAGAGAGACAGGGAGAACAGAGAGACAGGGAGAAGCCTGTCTCACCCGTCACTGCAGCGGAGTGGGCCGTTCCGACATCCATGTACACTATTTTCTCTGTGTTCAGTGGAGCTGACTGAACCGGCTGGAAGGTGTGGGCCTCCTCCACCTGACAGGAGGGGGGGGGTTCCTCCGTGCCACTGATCTTATCCAGCCCCAGTTTGTTAAACCTGTAATAGTCACATGCAATTTAGGGTGAGATATTCAGCTGGATTTGATAATGTTGGTCTAGTGCAAACAAATAGCCAGTGTGTAATATTACAGTTTTTTGCATTTGCTAAGACACAAAAAGTGGTCCTTATAGCACAATTTCTGAAACAACTAACCCATGTAGCCTATCTATTGACAGGGTGTGCCAAACCTTAAGCACATTCTCTGCCTTACACTCATTTAGAAATGCTAAAACACACTTTTTGCAAAACTTTAAACACAGTTCTTCACATAAGACACAACATTCAAAACTGAAAACCATGTGTTTCTTTTAGAAAACACTGCCATACAACTGCTACACTCACCTACCAAAATACCATACACAGTTCTCACATGTTACAACACTTCTAGCTCATTTTTACAAATCGTTATCAGAACTTGATCCCTATAAAGAGGCCACAAGTTGCAAATCTTGGTTTGCACAACAATGGAGGCTAATACTTCACAGAGAGGTAGAGGATGAGGAAGAGGACAAGGAAGAGGAAGAACACAAACAACCATCACGGATGAGATCCAGGCCACTTTGGTTGACCATGGAGGCCATCGTGAACATTGTCATATCAAACAACAGTATACCTTTACGACAACTACAACAGCACATCATTACTGACAACATCTCTTTCAGCAACATTCATTCAGTGAGCCTACCTGCACTGGGCCGACTCCTGAGAAGACATCAAGTGCGTATGAAGCAGCTACACAGGGCACCATATTAGCACAACTCTGACAGTGTGAAGGAACTGCACTTTGAATATGTGCAAGTATGCTCTGCTATCCTCTTACTCGTACTTTACTCCAGTGTCCTGTGCCACACAATGTTGAGTATGATATATGCCCATTTCATTCGGTCAAATACAGTACTGTAATACTGTAATGTTTGGTTTCAGAGAGTAATGGAGCTAGACGTTGCAGCAGTGGAACACAAGTTCCTTTACATTGATGACGCTTCAACCTTGCCAAAACAAGACGCAGAGGAAGAAACTTCATAGGACACCGTGCCATAGTCAGTGTCCCTGCAGCGTGGTGTTACAGTTTTTATTGATTGCTTTGACCTGTTTGAAGAAACTGGGAACCTCTCAGTCTTCCTCATCACCATCTCAGCAGAGCAGAAGACACCTCTTGCAAATGTGTTAACCCATTCTCATTGGATTAACACAGTTTTCACACCCTTTTGCAAAACAGTTACAGTTTTTTGCAGTTGCTAAGACACAATTTCTGAAAATGTGTCTCTTTTGTCGAAACTTTACACACAGAAGCCAATGCTACACACACAACAGGCAAAACATCTCACACTTTTGGAAAAAGCACACACTTCAACATATATACACACAAATATCAGATGATTAGCCTTTCTTATATGTGACTACACACTTATGTGATAAATAGAAAACACTACTACCATGTGTTTTTTTAAATGTTCAGTGTATAGTCTATTCCAAAAGTATACCATAGTTCACATATACAGAGGTTTTTATGGACATTCATAAACACCATGAAGTAAAATAGTAACAAGGTTTATTTACTTTTTGCTCGAGCAGTACACATGGAAACAAAAAGGACCAAAATACTGTACAATAGCAGACAAATTTAGGGTGCATCTCGTCTTGTATTTGGGTCTGGCCACAAGATTTCATCAACATCACAGGTGATGTCCTCTTTGGTAAGACAGCGGGGGAAGTATCTTCTTGAGTGACGTATCCAGCCCTGACATGCACCCTCATCAATGTCCCCACAAGCTTCCTCCATCACCTGCAGAAGTGGTATGTGATGGTGGGGTTGGCGGTCATAAACTTTCCAGCTCCATGCCGAAAAAAACTCCTCAATAGGGTTGAGGAAAGGTGAGTATGGTGGGAGGTGAAGCACATCAAACTGTGGATGTTCGGTGAACCAATGTCGTACTTGTGTAGCACGGTGAAAACTTACGTTGTCCCAGATGACAACGTCCCTGGTCTGTTCTTGTCCATCTCCCTGGTGATGTGGAATGAGTTGTTGTGTAGTGTGTTGAGAAGGGTGATGATGTGAGCAGTGTTGTAAGGACCAAAAGTAGCATGATGATGGACAACACCATTGTGGCAAATGGCTGCACACATTGTGATGTTCCCACCACGCTGCAGGGACACTGACTATGGCACGGTGTCCTATGACGTTTCTTCCTCTGCGTCTTGTTTTGGCAAGGTTGAAGCTTCATCAATATAAAGGAACTTGTGTTCCACTGCTGCAACATCTAGCTCCATTACTCTCTGAAACCAAACATTACAGTATTACAGTACTGTATTTGACCGAATGAAGTGGGCATATATTATACTCAACATTGTGTGGCACAGGACACTAGAATAAAGTATAAGTAAAAGGATAGCAGAGCATACTTGCACATATTCATAGTGCAGTTCCTTCACACTGTCAGAGTTGCACTGAAATGGTGCCCTGTGTAGCTGCTTCATATGCACTTGATGTCTTCTCAGGAGTCGGCCCAGTGCAGATAGGCTCACTGATTGAATGTTGCTGAAAATGATGTTGTCAGTAATGATGTGCTGTTGTATGACAATGTTCACGATGGCCTCCATGGTCAACCAAAGTGGCCTGGATCTCATCCGTGATGGTTGTTTGTGTTCTTCCTCTTCCTTGTCCTCTTCCTACGTCCTCTACCTCTCTGTGAAGTATTAGCCTCCATTGTTGTGCAAACCAAGATTTGCAACTTGTGGCCTCTTTATAGGGATCAAGTTCTGATAACGATTTGTAAAAATTAGCTAGAAGTGTTGTAACGTGTGAGAACTGTGTATGGTATTTTGGTAGGTGAGTGTAGCAGTTGTGTGGCAGTATTTTCTAAAAGAAACACATGGTTTTCAGTTTTGAATGTTGTGTCTTATGTGAAGAACTGTGTTTAAAGTTTTGCAAAAAGTGTGTTTTAGCATTTCTAAATGAGTGTAAGGCAGAGAATGTGCTTAAGGTTTGGCACACCCGGTCAATAGATGGGCTACATGGGTTAGTTGTTTCAGAAATTGTGCTATAAGGATCACTTTTTGTGTCTTAGCAAATGCAATAAACTGTAACGCAGATGTCATTCAAGAAGTCCAAACTTCAGGAGTTTAACTTTGGTTACAGAACAGAAACCATAAGCTCCAAGCTCTTAGACACTCCCTGATCATTATGACATCACTGAAAGCACCTGGTTGACACTTCTTCACAGAATATTTAAATTTGCAATCAGTCTGCAGGCCTGTGATGTTCTTTGCAAGCATGGATCGAGGAGGTCTAATGCAGATGAGAGGAAGAGTGAGAGTAAGAGGTAGAGTGGTCAGAGGAAGAGGAGTCAGTGTGCGAGGTAGAGGTATAGCTGGAAGGGCTCAAGTTACCGATGAAATTCGGGCAACTGTGATTGATCATGTTGTAAATCATGGCCTTTCATTGAGAGAAGCTGGACAGAGAGTCCAACCTGTTCTCAACAGAAACACTGTTGCATCCATTGTTAGAGTTTTTCAACAGAACAGGTAATGTTGCTATACAGTATATACAGAAATACAGTATCTGCAGTGATAAACATTACTTCGTGTAATTTTGTCCACATTTCATGTATTCTTTATAGAATCGAAAGACTACCAGTCGGTGGTGGTAGAGGGAGAATTTTTAATGCTGAACAGGAGGCAGCCGTTGTCAACATGGCTGCGTGAAATCAAGGCAGCAGTGATTGCTGATCAAGGAGTATTTAGGAACATCCATACTGTGAGTGAGGCCACAATTGACCGCGTCCTCAGAAGGAATCATATGGCCATGAAACAGCTCTATAGAGTTCCTTTTCAGAGGAACTCTGAAGCTGTGAAGGAGGCCAGATGCCAATATGTGGAGGTAAGGAAACACAACAGTACTATACTCGTATGCCTTGTTATATCATGCAGTTACTGTAGAGTGAACTGGAGTCACTTTGACATAATTGTAATTTTGCCTTTGTAATTTTGCCTAGCGAATAATGGAGCTTGAAGCTGAGGGGGCACATCATATCTTCATTTATGTCGACGAAGCCGGCTTCAATCTTTGTAAAGTAAGGAGACGAGGAAGGAACCTCATTGGGAATAGGGCCACTATTACTGTTCCAAGGCAGAGGGGTGCCAATATAACTATGTGTGCTGCCATCTCCAATGATGGCGTCCTGTGCCATATTTCTACCATTGGCCCATACAACATCTCATAGCATTCCTGAATGCCCTTTATGACATCCTGATCCCACCTCAGGAGCGAGGCCTGTTGAGGCCTGGCATGCCACGGTTTGTGATTATCTGGGACAATGTGGCGTTCCACCACTCTCGTATTGTGAATGAGTGGTTTGCAGTGCACTGTCGGATGATGGTACAATTTCTTCCTCCATACTCTCCGTTTTTAAATCCCATAGAGGAATTCTTTAGTGCATGGAGATGGAATGTATATGATCACCGACCCTATGGACAGATGGCCTTGCTCAATGCAATGACTGCTGCTGCCCAAGATATAGATGCAGAGGCATGTCAAGGATGGATCAGGCATGCTAGACGATTTTTCCCTCGGTGCATTGCACAAGAGAATATTGAATGCGATGTGGATGAGGCCTTGTGGCCCAGGCTTCAAGAAAGAGGAGACTAGAAGAGACAGAAGACTATCACTTGTGGCTATCGCTTATACTCTTATAGTATAAACCTACTATAGTTTTTCGGTGTTTACTGTAAAATTCTGTGTTTTTTCATAATTTCTTACACAGTAATGGATTTTATTTTTATTTCCATGTATTTCTCTGTTGGAATATTTCATTTGTCAGCCACAGTCTAAAAAAATTAAGCATTTAATTAATAAAATTTGCATCAAAGCATATCTGATTCTGGATGCTTTTTTTTTGCTAGAGGGTAAATTTGACTACATACAGTCACATATAGACTACAATGACAAGCAACGGTCACTGATTCACACATGAGTGCTTTATTTTGTATTTTGTTGCCCAATGTGTAATGATTGATTGGAGGTGTTTATACACTTGTGTCAAATGTGAGATGTTTGAAGGCTAAATTTGCTTTTGTTGCATATTTTAAAGGTTTTGACACAGGTTTGGCCTTTTGCAAACAAAATGTGTAATTTTGAACACTGTGTCACTGTTTAGGTCTCTGTGTTAACTGTTTTGAAAAATGTGAATTTGAGTCGACGGCAGCGTCAAAACAACCAATAAAAACTGTAACATCACAATGTGTGCAGCCATTTGCCACAATGGTGTTGTCCATCATCATGCTACTTTTGGTCCTTACAACACTGCTCACATCATCACCTTTCTCAACACACTACACAACAACTCATTCCACATCACCAGGGAGATGGACAAGAACAGACCAGGGACGTTGTCATCTGGGACAACGTAAGTTTCCACCGTGCTACACAAGTACGACATTGGTTCACCGAACATCCACAGTTTGATGTGCTTCACCTCCCACCATACTCACCTTTCCTCAACCCTATTGAGGAGTTTTTTTCGGCATGGAGCTGGAAAGTTTATGACCGCCAACCCCACCATCACATACCACTTCTGCAGGTGATGGAGGAAGCTTGTGGGGACATTGATGAGGGTGCATGTCAGGGCTGGATACGTCACTCAAGAAGATACTTCCCCCGCTGTCTTACCAAAGAGGACATCACCTGTGATGTTGATGAAATCTTGTGGCCAGACCCAAATACAAGACACGATGCACCCTATATTTGTCTGCTATTGTACAGTATTTTTGTCCTTTTTGTTTCCATGTGTACTGCTCGAGCAAAAAGTAAATAAACCTTGTTACTATTTTACTTCATGGTGTTTATGAATGTGCATAAAAACCTCTGTATATGTGAACTATGGTATACTTTTGGAATAGACTATACACTGAACATTTAAAAAACACATGGTAGTAGTGTTTTCTATTTATCACATAAGTGTGTAGTCACATATAAGAGAGGCTAATCATCTGATATTTGTGTGTAGCGTGGCAAAAGTGGCAAGAGTTTTGGTTGAAGTGTGTGCTTTTTCCAAAAGTGTGAGATGTTTTGCCTGTTGTGTGTGTAGCATTGGCTTCTGTGTGTTAAGTTTCGACAAAAGAGACACAGTTTCAGAAATTGTGTCTTAGCAACTGGGGATTAAAGGGCAGGATTAAAGGGTGGGATTAAATTCGTGCATGATTTAAAGCAAGATGAACACTTCAGTGTCCTGGCTGTGTATCGGACTTTCTTATAATGTCTTATAATGTCTTTGATGGTCGTTTTGGATTTTTTTTAAGTTTCCTTGTGAAATCCTGGTTATATAACCACAAAGTTTGCTAGTGATATCTGAAATATCAAAACCAAAAGCCTAAAAGAAATCTAAATTAAAACACCATAAAAACATCTAACTGTTGTAAGTAGCCTGTGAAGAAGAGGATGGTGAGCTGTGAGGAAGAATAAAGTACCTATTGCTGCCACAGGCTAGCAGATGCATCTGGGTGCTGATGATGATGGTGCAGTCAACCCCACACAGCACCCTCTGGGCCTCCAACTCTGCTGGAACAGTCACCTGTTGTGGGGAATTATGGGTGTTCTGAGTGCCCAGCCCCAAACGACCTGAGAGAGAGAGAGAGAGAGAGAGAGAGAGAGAGAGAGATTAATTTTGGCAATACTGCTATAGATGACCCATAACCCATAAGGCCTGGTGGTGATTTACCATTGTCTCCTCTTCCCCACGAGAACACCTCTCTCTCATTGGTCACAGCAAGCACATGGGAGGCACCACAGGACACCTGAACCAGCTCATAACCCAGAAGAGCCTCCACTATTTTGGGCTGTAACACAAAGACGTGGAGAAACAAAACAGAGGTTTGCAACTGGACTATGAATACACTGATGAAAACCTTTAAAAGAATATCTCAGGAGAAGATCTCCACAGAGAGAGTAAGTCTAGTCATCAAAAAAATGTTGCTGGAAATGTTCATTAACAAGCCTCTTAAAACACAATGTTGCTCACTGCCCTAATTTCCCAAATTCAAATGTCAGGTACACTGTCAGACAGAGCAACAGGCACATACAGATCACCATGGTGAAACGGCCGTTGGATTGCACCCACTTTCAAATGTCATCAGTCTGCTTTGTATAAAATAGGTCAAGTCTGAGAGACACTTAGAGCTGCAGCTCTGCTGCACACCAGGGCTGATGCAAGAATCCACCAGGCCTTTCACTGTCTCTAATCCTACATCCACTCTTCACACATAATCTGGAATATATTCTAGCACATTCCTGTAAGTGTAAAATCTGAGCTACTGATCAGTGCTGCACAAAGACCTCTGCTGTTTGCTGTTCCAAGATGATTATATTAACTAATTAATTATGGAACCAGTGTTGTATGTGTGTGTGAGGTAAGAGAAGATGAGTAGCACACGCTGCCTTTAGCGCAGGATGAGGATTTTATTAAGCTGAACTCCTGCGTGTGCAGAGACTGTTGGGTCTCCTGCTTCAATCTCAGGGCTGAGCACATGGGGAATATCCAGCCTGGACCATTCAGCTCTCACACATATAGTACTGAATCAGTGTTCACCAGTACTGAATCAGTCTTCACCAGTACTGAATCTGTCTTCACCAGTACTGACTAGTGTTCAGCAGTATTGGCCAGTACTGACTAGTGTTCACCAATGTTTACCAGTATTGACCAGTACTGACTAGTGTTCACCAATGTTTACCAGTATTGACCAGTGTTCACCAGTATTGCCCAGTCCTGACCAGTGTTCACCAGTATTGACCAGTGTTCACTAGTGTTCACCAGTATCTTCCACACACTGGTCTAGGATTCACACACATCTAGGGTTTCAGGCCCTTCTGCAGGCTCACCATCCTCTGCACTCACTTCAGAGGAAAAACACTAAAACGTGAAACCCCAGCTGCCCCGCCCACTCACATCAGCTGCCCCGCCCACTCACATCAGCTGCCCCGCCCACTCACATCAGCATCCTGCCCAGTCAGGGTCCTGACTTTACTATGACCTTACTAGCTAGTCACACTTATTACCATGATTGTTAGAGGTTTATGTTCTTCAATTCATAATTCATAATTCATTTATGTGTGTTGGAAATGTGTCTACAACCAACAGAAGTTGCTCAGGTAGTGCTGCTCATCCAGGAAGGCACAGCAATGCGAGCTGTGGCAAGAAGGTTTGCTGTGTCTGTCAGCACAGTGTCCAGAGCATGGAGCAGATACCAGGAGACATGGAGGAGGCCGTAGGAGGGCAACAACCCAGCAGCAGGACCGCTACCTCCGCCTTTGTGTAAGAAGGAACAGGAGGAGCAGTGCCAGAGCCCTGCAAAATGACCTCCAGCAGGCCACTAATATCCATGTTTCTGCTCAACCTGTCAGAAACAGACACCATGATGGTGGTATGAGGGCCTGACGTTCACAAGTGAGGCTTGAGCTTACAGCCCAACACCGTGCAGGGCGACTGGCATTTGCCAGAGAACACCAAGATTGGCAGATTCACCATTGGTGCCCTGTGCTCTTCATGAAGTGTGTCAGCAGTTCCTGTATGATGAAGGCATTGATGCTATAGACTGGCCTGCCCGTCCCCCACACCTGAATCCAATCCAGATCAAGCACATCTGGGACATCATCCACCAACGCCACGTTGCACCACAGTCTGTCCAGGAGTTGACTGACGCTTTAATCCAGGTCTGGGAGGAGATTCCTCAGGAGAACATCTGCCACCTCATCAGGAGCATGTCCAGGTGTTGTAGGGAGGTCTCATCAGGAGCATGTCCAGGTGTTGTAGGGAGGTCTCATCAGGAGCATGTCCAGGTGTTGTAGGGAGGTCTCATCAGGAGCATGCCCAGGTGTTGTAGGGAGGTCTCATCAGGAGCATGTCCAGGTGTTGTAGGGAGGTCTCATCAGGAGCATGTCCAGGTGTTGTAGGGAGGTCATACAGGCACATGAAGGCCACACACACTACTGAGCCTAATTTTAACTTGTCTTGAGGAATTTCCACTGAAGTTGAATCAGCCTATCATTTGATTTTCCACTTTGATTTTGAGTGTGATTCCAAATCCAGACCTCCATGGGATTGATTTACATTGATCATTTTATGTTATTTTGCTCTCAACGCATTCCACTATGTAATAAATAAAGATTTTCAACTGGAATATTTTATTAAATGACACCTAGGGTTATATCATTATATATATATATATATATACACTACCGTTCAAAAGTTTGGGGTCACCTAGACAATTTTGTGTTTTCCCTGAAATCTCATACTTTTATTTATCAAATGAGTTGCAAAATCAATAGAAATATAGTCCAGACATTGACAAGGTAGAAATAACTACTTTTTTTTTAATTTTTATAATTTTCTACTTTAAACTTTGCTTTCATCAAAGAATGCTCCCTTAGCAGCAATTACGGCATTGTAGACCTTTGGCATTCTAGCTGTTAATTTGCTGAGGTAATCTGGAGAAATTTCACCCCATGCTTCCAGAAGCCGCTCCCACAAGTTTGATTGGGTTAATGGGCACTTTTTTCGTACCATACGGTCAAGCTGCTCCCACAACAGCTCAATGAGGTTGAGATCTGGTGACTGCGCTGGCCACTCCATTACCGATAAAACACCAGCTGCCTGCTTCTTCTCTAAATAGTTTGTGCATAATTTGGAGGTGTGCTTTGGGTCATTGTCCTGTTGCAGGATGAAGTTGGCTCCAATCAAGCGCAGTCCACAGGGTATGGCATGGTGTTGCAAAATGGAGTGATAGCCTTCCTTATTCAAAATCCCTTTTACCTTGTTCAAATCTCCCACTTTACCAGCACCAAAGCAACCCCAGACCATCACATTACCTCCACCATGTTTGACAGATGGTGTCAGGCACTCTTCCAGCATCTTTTCAGTTGTTCTGCGTCTCACAAATGTTCGTCTGTGTGATCCAAACACCTCAAACTTTGATTCATCTGTCCATAACACTTTTTTCCAATCTTCCTCTGTTCAACGTCTGTGTTCTTTTGCCCATATTAATCTTTTTCTTTTATTAGCCAGTCTCAGATATGGCTTTTTCTTTGCCACTCTGCCCTGAAGGCCAGCATCCCGGAGTCGCCTCTTCACTGTAGACGTTGACACTGGCGTTTTGCGGGTACTATTTAATGAAGCTGCCAGTTGAGGACCTGTGAGGCGTCGATTTCTCAAACTTGAGACTCTTAATGTACTTGTCTTCTTGCTCAGTTGTGCAGCGGGGCCTTCCACTTGTCTGTGCTCTCCTCTGAAGGGAGTAGTACACACCATTGTAGGAAATCTTCAGTTTCTTGGCAATGTCTCGCATGGAATAGACTTCATTTCTCAGAACAAGAATAGACTGTCGAGTTTCAATTGAAAGTTGTTTTTTTTTCTGGCCATTTTGTGAGTTTAATCGAACCAACAATTGTAATGCTCCAGATTCTCAACTAGCTCAAAGGAAGGTCCGTTTTATAGCTTCTCTAATCAGCAAAACTGTTTTCAGCTGTGCTAACCTACTTGCACAAGGGTTTTCAAGGGTTTTCTAAATATCCAATAGCCTTCTTACAGAGTTAGCAAACACAATGTACCATTAGAACACTGGAGTGATGGTTGTTGGAAATGGGTCTCCATACATCTATGTAGATAATGCATTAAAAACCAGATGTTTACAGCTAGAATAGTCATATACCACAGCTAAATTGAAAAAAAAAACTGCTTTTCTTTCAAAAATAAGAACATTTCTAAGTGACCCCAAACTTTTGAAAGGTAGTGTATATATATATATATATATAGACAGAGAGAGAGAGACCTGAGTTATATATGTGTGTGTGTGTGTGTGATACACTGACCTGAGTTACATCATTGAAGTTTCCATGTCCAAGACATCCATTGCTCCCACTTCCAAATGTCATAATAATGCCCCTGTCTGGGGGCAAGAGAACACTGAAATGTGTCTGGGGGCAAGAGAACACTGAAATGTGTCTGGGGGCAAGAGAACACTGAAATGTGTCTGGCAAGAAGTGAAGAACAATGCACTCCAAGTTTGGGACACTGTTCGGTTAGAGTCCTGGATCATGGAGCGCGTACCTGTCATGCAGGCGGTGAAAAGATCTCCACAGGAGACTGACTTGATGGTGACGCCAGACTGTCCCTCCAAGAAACGGGAGATAAACTGAGGCTGCACCTGTTCTACTGCAGCGGGCAGAGAGAGCTCACCTGAACCCACCTGAGCCTGGGACAGGGGGAGAGGGCAAAGGTCATTCCAGGTCACATCATCCTAGAAAAGGAGACTGTTTCACCACATGATACAAACCTTTCACACAAGATACAGTGATGCCATTTAAAATGAAAAAGAGACTAAATGTGTAACAGCCCAAATCTGATCAGAGGAGTACATTTCAATCATCTTTGAATGGTCTGAAAGAGGAGTGAGTCAAATGAATCATAATAGTCAGAGGAGTGAGTCAAATTAGTCATAATAGTCAGAGGAGTGAGTCAAATGAGTCATTATAGTCAGAGGAGTGAGTCAAATGGGTCATAATAGTCAGAGGAGTGAGTCAAATAAGTCATAATAGTCAGAGGAGTGAGTCAAATGGGTCATAATGGTCAGAGGAGTGAGTCAAATGAATCATAATAGTCAGAGGAGTGAGTCAAATAAGTCATAATAGTCAGAAGAGTGAGTCAAATGGGTCATAATGGTCAGAGGAGTGAGTCAAATGATTCATTATAGTCAGAGTGTCCTTGCCTCAAAGAAGCTCAGAAAGGGAAAAACTAACATGGCTATTGTGACTGAGGTGTTGGAGTGCACTGACAGCATCTCTAGCAGCCAGTGGGATCTAGACACCAAAAAGCACTGGTTCAGTAATTTTAGAGATCTGTGAAATAAAGTAACTCGTCTGAGATTTACAGGAATGTTTTTGAAAGACACTGGAAAAGGTGTTGTTTTGTTCATAATTCGAGTATAACCTGCTTACCCTGGGCCTGTGTATTTCTTGTTACATTGTCATTAAGTGAAACAACTACTTTTAAAATGAATGATATTAATATTAATAATGTGTGTGATTTATATGTAACCATCTATGCTTTTAAATGCATTTAAAGAATCCAAGACTCTAAAGGCTTTAACCTCCCAGGTGATGAGGCGTCCAGATTTGGTCACGCCCATCTTCTGGGTGCGGCCCAGGGAAACCTGCAGAGCCTCTGTGCCCATGGAGGGCAGCTTCAGTGGCGTGGAGATGCCACTACCCCACGTGTACACAGAGGACACAGGCAACGAGTGCAGCATCTTTGTTGAACATAAACTCGACAAGCCACCTGATAAGAGAGGGAGGAGTGAAATGAGATGCATGCGTCCACTAACCCTTGTGTTGTCCCAACCCTTGTGTTACCCTAACCCTTGTGTTACCCTAACCCTTGTGTTGCCCTAACCCTTGTGTTGTCCTAACCCTTGTGTTGTCCTAACCCTTGTGTTACCCTAACCCTTGTGTTGCCCTAACCCTTGTGTTGCTCTAACCCTTGTGTTGTCCTAACCCTTGTGTTGCCCTAACCCTTGTGTTGTCCTAACCCTTGTGTTACCCTAACCCTTGTGTTGCCCTAACCCTTGTGTTGCTCTAACCCTTGTGTTGTCCTAACCCTTGTGTTGTCCTAACCCTTGTGTTACCCTAACCCTTGTGTTGCCCTAACCCTTGTGTTGCTCTAACCCTTGTGTTGCTCTAACCCTTGTGTTGCCCTAACCCTTGTGTTACCCTAACCCTTGTGTTACCCTAACCCTTGTGTTGCCCTAACCCTTGTGTTGCTCTAACCCTTGTGTTGTCCTAACCCTTGTGTTGCCCTAACCCTTGTGTTGTCCTAACCCTTGTGTTGCCCTAACCCTTGTGTTACCCTAACCCTTGTGTTGCCCTAACCCTTGTGTTGCCCTAACCCTTGTGTTGCCCTAACCCTTGTGTTGTCCTAACCCTTGTGTTGCCCTAACCCTTGTGTTACCCTAACCCTTGTGTTGTCCTAACCCTTGTGTTGCCCTAACCCTTGTGTTGTCCTAACCCTTGTGTTGTCCTAACCCTTGTGTTGCCCTAACCCTTGTGTTGTCCTAACCCTTGTGTTGTCCTAACCCTTGTGTTGCCCTAACCCTTGTGTTACCCTAACCCTTGTGTTGTCCTAACCCTTGTGTTGCCCTAACCCTTGTGTTGCCCTAACCCTTGTGTTGCTAGCCCAGTTGCAGTGACATTATATTCATGCTATGTTTGGTCTGGTTTTAAAATGCATTCTTTGTAAATGCAGAAATAACTGGAACAATGGGGCTCAATACAGGCAGCAGTGTGACCCCTGACCCCTCGCTCTGGTTCCAGCTACTCGTCCTCCTGGTCTACCACGTGTTCCCGTCTGCGCAGTGGACAACGGCTTCTCAATCCTGCACAGAAGGGCACAGTGTCCTTCAGGGGAGGTCAGGGAAACCTAGTCCTGCTAAAATGTGATTTAAGACTGGACTTTACAATGGTCACTGCTTTTAAACCAGGACAGGAGGGTCAGCTGTAAAAGTGACGATCCTGCCGGTGCACATGAACGGAGCAGGTTCATAATAAACACAGGTGCCAGTGCTCAGTGTACGTGTCAACAGACCCATGAAATGGGCCGGTGATGCGGTGAGTGTAATCGGTGGTCTGACCTGCGCATCTTAACATTGCCGACGTCTGTGTAGAGGTTGAGCAGGGGCCGGATGCAGATAGGAAGCGCCATGATCTCGTTGAGCTGGGGCCTTCTGGACGGATCCAAGTTGAGCATGTTGAGAATGAGCAGCCGGAGCTCCGGACTGTACCGGTCCGATATCGGAGCAAAGGTGCCGCTCATGATCTTCAGGACCAGAGCCGGCAGGTTCTGAGGACAGAAGACAAGTCCCCTTTAGATGATGGCACAGTAATACTCCTCGATTGGGATCATGGGATCACAGGGTGTCTTACTGCTGCCTCGAAGGCTCGTTTGAGGCTGGCGAGTTCGTAGAGCACACAGCCCAGGGCCCAGATGTCACTCTTCTGGTTGTACGGTTTTCCTTCACACAGCTCAGGAGAGATGTAGCAAGGTGTGCCGACTACCTGCCATGAGAAGAGGTTTTGATCCCAGCTCAAATATGCTGCTGATCCACTGCTAAGAGTGTCACCCTGGGCAACATTACGTCTCACTTACGGTGTATGCTTTGCTTTTGCTAACGAGAATCTTGGAGATTCCAAAATCCCCTATTTTGACGATCATCTGATGCTTGTCCAGCAGAATGTTCTGGGTCTTGAGGTCTCTGTGAAGAATGAGCTTGTTGTGCACGTGGTAGAGGGCCAGTAATATCTGCACAAAGAAGTGCAAAATCGTGTCCTCGTCCAGCAGAGAATTGCATCTCTTCTGAATGTAATCAGCAAGTGTTCCACCTGTAGCAAACACAAGTGGAGAGACCACAGATCTCAGACTCCACACCTCCTGGATCTGTGTTCTAGTACTTTCCTAAACTTACTTGCAGAAACTTTAGTAATAAGAATTCTTCATGGATACACCATAAGAGCCAAATGGTTTGGTCAGATCAAACACAGAGGTAAATGTTATGTCTGACATTTTAGCTGTTATTAATGTCTAAACTGTCCATTACAGTTATATAAAACTGATGTAAATTTTTTATGTCTGGGAATCTAAAAACAGAACTACACAAGTCAACGCTTTAAAATGACTTAAGCTTTAGCTCTATTTGTGAAAACTGAACACGATTTTATGTCATAAAAAAGTGAAAAGAAAGTAGGAAATCTAATACCTGGTGCGTATTCCATCGCAATCATGAGTGCCTTGTCCTCCAGGAAATTCTCATAATATTCGATTATGTTTGGGTGGTTCAGTAATTTGAGGACTTGGCATTCGTTCTGTGCAGAAAGTCGCTCGTCCCTGGTCATCTGCTCCACCGGGATCTCCTTCAGGATCACCAAAGCGCCGTCCGTCCGCCGCCGACACAGATGCACTATCCTGATCCAGAAGGAAACACTGAGGTTTACACCAGATGTCGTTCTGTCAACTGCTGGTGGTGACATATAACGCCATTGAAGAAGTTCAACGATGTACAACATACATATTTTATTCATAAATAAAGTTTTTCATTTCTAAAGTACAGGGGTGGAGAGCTGCAAACGCCGCGAAAATGCGCGTGATGTGGCGATGGATTTCTTTAGGCATGTAAAAAACACAAATTAGAGAAACCTCGTAGGATCCGTGTAATTATCATGGAATTATCATTATTATGTCCGTTAATGTGTCCGTTATGTCCATTAATGTGTCCGTTATGTCCATTAATGTGTCTGTTATGTCCATTAATGTGTCTGTTTTGTGCATTAATGTGTCCGTTATGTCCGTTAATGTGTCCGGTAATGTCTGTTTTGTGCATTAATGTGTCCGTTATGTCCGTTATGTGCATTAATGTGTCCGTTAATGTGTCCGTTATGTGCATTAATGTTTCCGTTATGTCCGTTAATGTGTCCGTTATGTGCATTAATGTGTCTGTTATGTGCGTTAATGTGTCCGTTATGTCCGTTAATGTGTCTGTTTTGTGCATTAATGTGTCCGTTATGTCCGTTAATGTGTCCGTTATGTGCATTAATGTGTCCGTTATGTCCGTTAATGTGTCCGTTATGTGCATTAATGTGTCCGTTATGTCCGTTAATGTGTCCGTTATGTCCGTTAATGTGTCCGTTATGTGCGTTAATGTGTCCGTTAAGTCTGTTAATGTGTCCGTTATGTGCATTAATGTGTCCGTTATGTCCGTTAATGTGTCCGTTAATGTCGGGAAGGTCCTGCTCGCTCACCGCGTTACGGGCTCAAACTCTAAGAGCAAACCGAAAAACTTTTTATTGATGTTTATTAAATGTAGTCCCGTACTTTTATAAAAGTGCAGAACTCCGACATGCAAGCTAACGACATGCGTTCATGATGAAATGTCTGACGAGCGTTTTGTAATGTTTTATTTACCCGAAAGCGCCTCTTCCCACCACTTTTATTTTGTCATACTTCTCCATCTTGGCTCCTGAACGACCCGCGGTTGCTAGGCAACGCTTCCTGCCGCCCTACAGAGTCCCGCATGGGACAAGCAGGGGAGAGAGTTGGGACGAGACGTCCACGCATGCGCGAAGAGATGAGTCTGGTTTCCCATCCCTCGCTGGACAGGTTCGTCAGGTGTGCTGCACGAGCGGGTAGAGTCACTGCACAGATTAGGTCTGGATTAGGTGTGTGGAGTGTGCAGGGATTAAAGACCGCACACCCGCCCACCCCAGGCCCGTAGCCAGCATTGTGATGGGGGGGATCTTTTCCCCCCAAAAGTGGACTTCATTTGGCTCTCTACTCCAATGCCCCCTAAATACGTGAGCGCACTTCAAACCTTTTATTTACACATATTTTATTCATTATAAGCAAGGTTGCCAACTTTTCAAAATCACTAGGACTGAGATTTGATTTGGGGGCGGGGGGGGGGGGGTGTATGTCAAACGTTGACCGGGGGGGAGTTATGTCTTATATGTTTCCTCTATGCTGTGCCTAAAGCGATCGATCGCCAGTGGTTGGCGCCAGAGCGAACTAGTAACTCTTGGAATCATAGATGTAGATCGGAGATAAATAAACTAGATTTTTTTTTCAGCATGAGAAATCGGATGTATGTTGGATGAGCGTGTGAAAACGGTCAAATGCGTGTGTCTTACGCTCATTGCGTGAGAGTTGGCAACACTGTTATAAGTTTGTTGTGAGTCTGTTGTTGCTGTCCTTATTTGTTCGTCTGTATATTCACCGGAGATTAACAATTCATTCATTGAATAGCCTACCTATCTTGAGGGGCATGTGTGTACGGAGGGAGGGTGCGGGGGCGGCAGGGGGGGATCGAACGAACCCTTCGATCCCCACTGGCTACGGGCCTGCACCCTAGACTAACCCTAGACTAACCCTAACCCACCCTAGACTAACCCTAGACTAACCCTAACCCTTGACTAACCCTAACCCCGCTGATGGAAATACGTGGTTAGCTCCGTTTCCCATCATTAAACCAGCATTACACCCACTGGCGGCCAGTAAAATCCCAGTAGGCTATCCAGTTCAACTGATTCATCCGTATCGACCCCAAACACCGAAGGAGGGCGCGTCGTTAGTACTGGCACCATCCGCGCGGTGACGCCCATCCACGTGGGCGTGTTTCCCGCGGTGACGCCCATCCACGTGGGCGTGTTTCCCGCGGTGACGCCCAACCACGTGGGCGTGTTCCCCACGAGCAGATGAATGAGCCGCTTTGATGACGTCGACGCATTCTTCGGTAGTGATTGGTCCGCCTCCACGCGGCACGTGCGGCACGTCGTTGGGTATTAATTACGAAATATCAATATCAAAATATCAGTTTGATGGAACTCTTAAATGTAGCTTGAAGGAAATAAATGGTGGAAGTGGATAGTTTGATTTTAGTGGGATTACATTCATATTAAACGGCATTGCTCGAAGATGCAGCCACGCAAAGAAAATGTATGTAGAAACAAATATGTAGAACTGGAATGAGGACATTAAAACTTTGTTTTTTAAACCTGTTTCGGTGTCATTTTGACAAGGTAATGTTAACCTTTTCAAATGAATGTTCGGACACAGGTGAAAAAATGTGTTACACTTAAACATGAGGGCTTATAAAAGGTGAAGCAGTCACTTCTTTACATACCGCTGCATCCGGATTTCTAAGGTTCAGTGATTTCCGAATTAATTATTTAAACATTGATAGCCGGCTGGCGACCCAAACTTTATGTAGAAATATAAAGTTAATCTAATATTAGTTATTTGGGATTTTTGTTACATTTACAATTTAATCTTATAACATCTTAACACAAACCTTTAGTCAGACCTAAATATTAAGTACAACTAAAATGAATGTGTTTGTATTTTGTGAAGACACAGCTCGGGTTCCTGTGTACTAGGTATTTATTTCTGATGTGTTCTGACAGTCCATATGATGGCGAACCAATTTGATTTTTCAGTCATGTTCGACTCTGAAACATGAACATTAAAGAGATGCTGTGGTAGCAAGTTCGTAGAGGTGGTGACTGGACTAACTACAGTAACATACGAAATATATACAGCCTAAAGTCATTTGTCCCAAATATATTTATAGTTATTTGTTTATTTATTAGTTTGATTGCTTAAATATTTAAGTCGGTTACTTTAGGTAGCCTATTCACTTGAATGAATCAATCTGTTGAATGGGGGCAATCTTTATAATGGTTAGCTTGGATTAAATAATCCGTTGGATTAATTTACTCAAACTTTACGTCGCTGATAATGTTTCCTGTGTGTTTGAGGCGCCCTCTTGCGGCAAATGTTTTCAATTCTATTTTCTATAACTTAGTAGTAGATCTTTACTCGTTTACTGGTAGTAGCAGATCTTTATTCTTTAACTGGTAGTACCACATCCTTGGAAAAAAAAGCTTTTCATAACTGTTTTTCAGAATTAGAACGAGCATTTACTATAATTATTCCTAGTATAACATACTGCTCCTTTAAGGCTGATTGTGAATGCTGTGGTGGACGTGTGTGAAGGAATTAAGTCTCCACCAACACCCCTCTACTAACACCTCTCTACTAACACCCCTCTACTAACACCTCTCTACCAACACCCCTCTACCAACACCCCTCTAGTAACACCCCTCTACTAACACCTGCTGCTTCCTGCCGACGCTGCTGCGGAGCGAACTTTGAAATTGTTTTTCTAAAGTGTACTAATCTGTTTACGTGCTAATCTTTATTTTTTGCCTTCCTAGATAATTTTTTACAGATAGTACTTCCACCGTCAAGACGGGCAGCTGAATATTCCGGCCGCTGATCAACTTTCTGCTTCTAAAAATCAGCTAGCGTAAGTTTGTATAAATCGGCTAGACACGGTAAGTGTTTTGATTTATTCATGGCTGGTGTTGGTTTGTTTCCTTGTTCGGAGTGTGGCATGTTTAGTCTAGACCCTTTCGCCACTGATAGTAATAGTGATAGTATTTGTGAGAGGTGCCAGTTAGTTACTTCTCTTGTGGCGAAAGTGGAAAGTTTAGAGCGCCGCGTCCACTCATTATTGAGGGATAGAGAGACAGGGTCAGTAGTAGGTGTGGACGCGCCAGGGAGAACTAGCGCCTCCGCGACTCCGGCGATAGAGCCCTCACAGCGGGGCGAATGGGTGACGTCTCGGCGGCGTAGTCGGAGAGCGAGGGCTGCAGCTACCGCTAACGCCAGCGCTAGCCCACCAGAGCACCACTCCCCGGTTCACGTGTCCAACAGGTTTGCCCCGCTCAGTGTTACACCCGCTGAGGAGACTCTGGTCATAGGAGACTCTATAGTCCGACACGTGAAAGTCGCTATTCCTGTAGGGGCACCAGCGGTTACAGTCAGCTGTTTACCGGGAGCCAGAGCGCCGGACATTAGTGGCAACCTTAGACTGTTAGCCCATAAACGATTCTCTAGGATAGTTATACATGTAGGGGCCAACGATATACGTCTGCGGCAGTCAGAGGTGACTAAGGCTAATGTTAAAGAGGTGGTTAAATTAGCCCAGACGATGTCCGATGCCGTAATCTGCTCTGGCCCCATCCCAATGCGGCGCGGTGATGAGCAGTACAGCAGGCTCACGTCGCTAAACCGCTGGATGTCCAAGTGGTGCTCCGAAAATCAAGTGGGCTTTATTATTATTTATTTGATAATTGGAAAGATTTCGAGGGCAAGCCTGGTCTTTTAGGCAGGGACGGTGTCCACCCCACCCGGGATGGCGCTGCCCTGTTATCTTGCAGCATAGCCCGTAGTCTTTTAGTTAGTGGGCAGTGTAGTACTAGGAGCTGCTGACTAACCAGAGTCGCGACCAGGCCGCAGACTAACGGGCTAAACCGTCTGTCTGCGAGCTGCTTAGAGGCATCACCAAGATCCCATAGGATTGAGACTGTGTCTGTGCCCCGGGTTAAATTAAATCATAAGAAAATAGTCCGTCCTAAGTTTTTAACTAATATTCAAACTTCACATCCAATTATTACCTATATGACCGATCTGAAAATTGGATTAATTAATATTCGATCACTCAACTCTAAAGCAGTTTTTATGAATGAACTTATAACTGACCAGAAAATTGATATTTTATGTCTAACTGAAACGTGGATTCAATCTGGTGACTATTTATCTCTAAACGAAGCCACTCCTGTGGGATATAGTTATATACATAAACCTAGATTGTCAGGCAGAGGAGGAGGAATATGTATAATATATCGTGATTGTTTAGAAATTCATCAGAAATACTTGGATATCTTTAATTCATTTGAGATGCTGTCTATTAATGTAACTAGTCCATCTGAAAATAAAAGTTCATTTTCCCTAACAAATGTATATAGACCACCAGGGCCTTACTCAGATTTCTTAAAAGATTTCACAGATTTTACAGCAAATTTAGCAGTTAGTAGTGACAAAATAATAATGGTAGGAGACTTTAACATACATTTTGATAATGCGGAGGATCCACTGACAAGGGCTTTTACTTCTATATTGAACTCTGTTGGCATTACACAAAACGTTGTAGGACCCACACACTATCAAAATCATACCCTAGATTTAATCTTAACGTTGGGTATTGACGTAGATAATATAAATATACTCCCGCAAACCGTAGCTATCTCTGGTCACTATTTAGTCAAATTTGAGATTCATCTTAACATAAATACCCGGCCGTCTCCTCGGCAGTGTATGAAGCGCTCGATAAATTCATTAACATCAACACAGTTTATTGAAGCCCTCCCTGATTTAACTGCTCTAGCCCACTCGCCATCCTATCCAGGAGAGTTAGACAGTCTAACCAACTGCATAGAGAATACCTGCAGATCAGCTCTAGATATAGTAGCTCCACTCAAATATAAAAAGACTAGATCTAAAAAACTCGCTCCGTGGTACACTGACCAAACTAGAAACTTAAAACAAATAGCACGTAAATTAGAGCGTAAATGGCGATCTACTAAGTTGGAAGTATTCTACTATGCCTGGAAGGATAGCATCATTGACTACAAACGGGCACTCGCTAAAGCACGCTCAGCATACCTAGCCTCACTGATAGAGAAAAATAAAAACAATCCTAGATTTCTTTTTAATGCTATTTCCAAACTTACAAAAAATCAAGCAGGCGCAGAACCTCAGATTCCAGTAAACCTCACTAGTAATGTATTTATAGATTTCTTTGATAATAAAATAGAGAATATTAGACAAAATATAAAACCTTTTATTAGTAATACAACTGGTATGTCATCTGGTTTGGTTGACATCGATTTAAATCGCATACTGGGAGAAAAACTTGATGCTTTTCATCCACTCCCACAATCAGAATTAGAGAAAATAATTTCTTCCTTAAATTGTGCTACCTGCACACTAGACTCGGTTCCATCAAAGTTATTAAAAGAGGTATTACCAGCGGTAACTGAACCTCTTCTAACTATAGTTAACTCATCCATTACAATAGGTCACATGCCCAAATCATGTAAATTAGCAGTTATTAAACCTCTGATTAAGAAACCAAATCTTGATCCTACTGTACTATCTAATTATAGACCCATTTCAAACACATCATTTATATCTAAGATCATAGAAAAAGCTGTTGCCCAGCAATTATGCCTATATCTGCATAGGCATCACATATTTGAAAAGTTCCAATCTGGTTTTAGGCCCCATCACAGTACTGAAACAGCATTAGTTAAAGTAACAAATGACCTCCTCCTTGCTTCAGATCAAGGTTATGTATCGCTGTTAGTGCTTCTTGATCTTAGTGCAGCTTTCGACACAATTGATCATAGGATCTTGCTAGAAAGGTTAGAACGCTGGGTTGGAGTCTCTGGCACAGCCCTTTCATGGTTTCATTCTTACTTAACAAATCGCTATCAGTTTGTAGAGCTCAATAATATTCCATCCAAACGTACAAAAGTTAAATATGGGATCCCGCAAGGCTCCATTCTAGGACCACTATTATTTACATTATATATGCTACCATTGGGCACAGTTATAAACAAACATGGTGTCAATTTTCACTGCTATGCAGATGACACTCAACTTTACATATCAGCCAAACCTGATGACAAACTCAGTTTAAGAAAAATTGAGGCCTGTGTAAAAGATATTAAATGCTGGATGTCTCTAAACTTCCTCCAACTTAATGAGGACAAAACAGAAGTTCTTCTTCTGGGCCCTAAGGCCTCAAAACAGAAAATTCCAGATCTAATGCTTAATCTCGCAGGCTACCCCATTACACCTGGCACAGTAGCCAAAAACCTAGGCGTCATACTCGACTCTGACCTATCATTTGATAAATACATAGATAATACTACTAGGATAGCTTTTCTACATCTCCGTAACATTGCTAAATTAAGAAATGCATTATCACAGGATGATGCGGAAAAATTGGTGCACGCCTTTGTTAGCTCTAGATTAGACTACTGCAATGCACTACTGTCAGGATGTTCAAATAGGAATCTAAATAAACTTCAAATAGTTCAAAATGCCGCAGCCAGGGTTCTGACCAGAACTAGAAAATTTCAGCATATCAGTCCAGTCCTATCAGCCCTGCATTGGCTCCCAGTTAAATTCCGTATTGACTTTAAAATTCTTTTATTAACTTATAAAGCATTGCACGGGCTTGCTCCTGAGTACCTTCAGGAACTTATTTCCTATTACGAACCCCCACGCCCACTAAGATCACAGGGTGCTGGTCTTTTATTAGTTCCAAAAATTAATAAGGTAACAGCAGGGGGAAGAGCCTTTTTTTGTAAGGCCCCCCAGCTTTGGAATAATCTTCCTAAATGCGTCCGGGACTCCGACACAGTCACAATCTTTAAGTCTAGGTTGAAAACCCACTTATTTAGTTTAGCGTTTGATAATTAATATCCCCCTTAGATAAAAGTACAGATCCAGGGGTTCATAGACAAAGGGTTTTATGGTAGACTGGGGCGCTGGTGCTGTCGTCCTGTCACTGCTCGTGGTCACTCAAGTTTGTTGACAGTGCAGTGGACGGATGCCATTGTCTCAGAATACCCCCAAGCCTATGTTACCTTCTGGTTCTGCCTTTTTAGCTAGGCTGTAATAATTTAACTAAATGCCGGAGTTGCTGCCACACTCCGGAAATGTTTATAATTTTACCTGTCCTGTATATGTCCTCATACAGAGCTAATTTTCCCTGTTTCATTTCTCCACATGGCTGCCCGCCTGTTTGAGGAATAATGAGATGAGGAGACCAGCGATCCATCCTGAGCCAGCCACCTCCTGCCTAACCGGATGCATACATCATGATGGACATTATTACATATTTTTCATTTTCTTTCTCTTCTTTCTGTCTAAATTGTTGTTGTCATGGTGACCGGTGTCGGCCAGAGGAGGATGGGTTCCCCCCCTGAGTCTTGGTTCCTCTCAAGGTTTCTTCCTCATGCAAAAAACTAGGGAGTTTTTCCTTGCCACTGTCGCCCTTGGCTTGCTCACTGGGGGCTAGGACTCGGCACTTGTAAAGCTGCTTTGTGACAACAACTGTTGTAAAAAGCGCTATATAAATAAAATTTGATTGATTGATTGATTGACCCCTCTACCAACACCCCTCTACCAACACCCCTCTACCAACACCCCTCTACCAACACCCCTCCCTTGCATGACCAGATGTGTAGAGAAAGAACAAAGAAGAAATAAATAAAGGCTAACACACACACACACACAAACACACACACACTTACACACGCACACACACATACGCACACACTCATACACACTCACACACACGTGCACACACGCACTCACACAAATTCACACACACACATACACACCCTCACACTCACCGACACACGCACACGCACACAGATGCACACACACACATTGTCTCTCTCTTTAATAAGTGGGTGTTAGAATACTATTAACATGACAAAACGTGAGCGAGTGTCAACTGCGCTCTGTCTCCACCAGGAGCAAATAACTGAAGAACTGAGAGAGTGAGAAGAGTCTCGTGATGCAGGATGTACAACACACAACACATTGTTTGGTGAAAACAATTGGCCATGTTGTCTGGTGGTTTCATGGCTTTGTGGTGTTGACCTCTCAGTCAGACCTTCTCATTACCATCTGTGTTATATAACGTGGTGTTGCTCCTCCCTCCTGCCTCTCCTCTTCCTCTTCCTCTTCCTCTCCCTGTGCATCAGTGAAGAAGGGAGAAGTGCTGGTATTGTGAAGGCCCAGCTCAGAGAGAGACACTCCCATCACCTGGGGATGCAGCTGAGGGCGGAGACACAACTGCAGTGGAACGGAGGGCTCCACCCCCTGGAGTAGGCAAACCAACCACAGAATAATAGCAGGGTGGGATTAGGACCTGGACACGAGGATCAGACAGAGGGAGCGTAGAGAGGGAGAGCGTGGAGAGAGAGAGCGTAGAAAGAGAGCGTGGAGAGGGAGCGTGGAGAGGGAGCGTGAAGAGAGAGAGAGCGTGGAGGAGGGAGCGTGAAGAGAGAGCGTGGAGGAGGGAGCGTGGAGAGAGAGGAGATGGAAGGAACGTGGCTACCTCTGCACAGACACCCTGGCTTCTCCGTGGCAGCGTTCTCGCTCGCCTTCAGGGCCGTCGGCCACCTGCTACACGCCCTTGTACCGCTGCCCAAAGTGCTGGAGTGTGACCCGCGTCGCGCCTGGAAGTGGAGGAACCTGTGTGTGTCTCTGGCCCACTCGCTGCTGACCGGGCCCTGGGCCGCCACCTGGTGGGTGAGACCACGGCCACTCTCATGCATGAGGACTTCTGGGGGTTTCAGGTTTGGAATGAAGCAGGATGGGTCTGGGTCTGTTATTATTATATTTTGTCTATGAGGAGTTAACAAATACAGACTTGCAAACGCAACACCCATAAGATTGCAAGGCAAGGCAAGGCAAGTTTATTTATATAGCACCTTTCATACACAATGGTCATTCAAAGTGCTTTACAAATGAAAAGAAAACACAGAAAAATGTAACAATAGATTTAAGAAATTAATCACATATATAAAGAAAAATATATAATAAAATAACATAGAATGTAAAAAAGTACAGTAAATAAAATAATAAAAAGTAAATAAGATCTAAAGGGGGGGAGCAAAGATAAGAACAGTAAAAATAAAATGTTAGACTTAAACATAAAAAAAAGAAACAAACACAATAAAATCTAAAATAGGAAGCATGATTAAAACAGTAGATTTAAAGGAAGTTAAATTAATGAAGATAAAAGTGCCGTTACAGAGTAAAGGTAATTAAACTGAGCTGAAGGCCTGCTCAAACATGAAGGTTTTCAGTCTGGATTTAAAGGTATCTAGTGTTGGGGCTCTTCTAATGCTCTCTGACAACCGGTTCCATTTCTGAGCGGCGTAGTAGCTAAACGCCGCCTCTCCATGTTTAGTTTTTACCTTAGGCTGCACTAACTGACCAGTTCCTAATGATCTGAGAGTTCTGCTCGGCTCATATTGTTGGAGCACATCCAATAAATATACTGGTCCTACACCATTAAGACATTTATAGACCAGTAATAGTACCTTAAAGTCTATCCTGTAACATACGGGTATCCAGTGTAAGGATTTAAGGATGGGAGTGATGTGCTCCCTTCTTTTACTCCTAGTGAGAACTCTGGCAGCTGCATTTTGAATCAGCTGAAGCTGTTTAATTGTCTTTTTTGGGAGTCCAGTTAGGAGCCCATTACAGTAATCAATCCTACTAGAAGCAAAGGCGTGGATGAGTTTCTCCAGGTCTGCTTTAGCCATACAATCTCTGATTTTGTTGATGTTTTTGAGGTGATAGAAAGCTGATTTGGTGACGGCTTTGACATGACTACTAAAGGTGAGATCAGAGTCCATTAGTACACCAAGGTTACGTACTAGTTCTTTAGATTTTAGGCCTCTCGAATCTAGATAGGCAGCTAGTCTGTGTCTTTCATTGCTGTTCCCAAATAAAATAATCTCCGTTTTATCTTTATTTAACTGCAGAAAGTTGTGTTTCATCCACTTGTTTATGTGCTCAAGGCATTTACACAGTGAGTCTAGGGGACCGTAGTCGTTTGGGCAGAGAGCCATGTAGATCTGAGTGTCATCTGCATAGCTGTGGTAAGATATCCCATAAGTATGCATGATTTCACCCAGAGGAATCATATATAAATTAAATAAGAGTGGCCCAAGAATTGAACCCTGGGGTACACCACAGGTCACTGGCACAGTCTCAGAAACATTACCCTCCATTTCCACAAAGAAGTTCCTTCCTTTAAGGTATGAACTGAACCATTTTAGGACAGTTCCTGAGAGTCCAACCCAGTTTTCAAGTCTATTTATGAGAATTTTGTGGTCAATGGTGTCAAAGGCAGCGCTGAGATCGAGCAGTAGAAGAACAGACATATTTCCTGAGTCTGTATTTAGCCAAATGTCATTGATAACCCTAATTAGTGCAGTCTCAGTACTATGATTAGGTCTGAAACCAAACTGAAATTGGTCTAGACAGCTATTTGTGGACAGAAAGTGCATAATTTGCTTGAAGACAATTTTCTATTATTTTTTCAATGAATGGTAGATTAGAAATTGGTCTATAATTATTCAACAAGCTTGTATCTAGAGTTTTCTTTTTCAAGAGAGGCTTCACAACTGCAGTTTTTAATGCACTCGGAAATACACCTGACATGAGTGAGGAATTTACTATTTGAAGAATGTTCACAGATATTGCAGGAAAGACATTCTTTAAAAACTTGGTTGGTAATGTATCAAGGCTGCAAGTGGATGATTTGAGATGACTCACTGTATCAATTAAACCTTCTTCATTAATAGTACTGAACTGGGACATGTTGAACATTTTGCGTGGTTTTGGAGAGAAAATCGGCTCGTTGGTGGACGTAGGCATACAGATGGCTTGTCTGATATTGTGGATTTTAGTATTAAAAAATTTTGCAAACTCATTGCATCTCTCAATTGAAACTAGCTCAGGGGCCATATATGTAGGTGGGTTTGTTAGTCTGTCAACCATAGTGAAAAGCACTTTGCTATTGTTAACATTATTGTTAATAATGCTAGAGAAGAAGGATTGTCTAGCTTTACACATTATTATATTGTAATCACGCAGCCTATCTTTGAAAATCTCTTTATGTACGTGAAGGTTGGTTTTACGCCATCTGCGCTCAGCCTTTCTGCATTCTCTTTTTTGGTGCTGAACTGAAGGATCATTTCTCCATGGAGCTTTCTGCTTACATTGCATGGTTTTAACTCTAACTGGTGCAATCTGATCCAAGATACTGGCAGTTTTTGAGTTGAAACTATCCAGCAGAGTATCAACAGAGCCTGATAGTTGGCAAGGTGCAGAGCACACTTTGGTAACAAAAAGTGCAGCAGTCCTGTCATTTATCTGTCTTTTCTTTAACCTAACCTGCCTGGCATTGCTATGGATTGAAATCCACATTTCAAAAAATACACAGTAGTGATCAGACAATGCAACATCCTTAATACAGGCTGAAATGTTAAGACCCTTTGAGATAACCACATCCAAAGTGTGACCATGGCAGTGCGTGCTTCCAGTCACATGCTGAGAAAGTTCAAAAGATTCAAGTACATCATAGAATTCTTTGGCATAACTATCATTGGGATTGTCAATATGAATGTTAAAATCACCAGCAATGACAAAATGATCAAATCCAGTAGAAATAAAAGATAACATATCTGTGAAATCATCAATAAAATTAGCATTGTACCTAGGAGGCCTGTAGACAGTGACTAGTAATATTCTTTGTACCCCTTTTAAAATTGCACTCAAATATTCAAAAGATGTGAAATCACCAAGTGACAACTGCTTGCATTGGAAAGTATCATTAAACAACATTGCTACACCTCCACCTTTCTTGCCATTGCGAGAAACATTTAAAAAGTTAAAGTTTGGTGGATTCTCAGCAAAGATTCTTGCACTTGCAGTAAAATAAAGGAGAGCTATCTGAAACTTTGATAGTGATATATCGGCATATTTTTCCACCAGTGGCGAAAGATGTTTAAAACTTTAGCATTTTACACCAGCATATCTAAAACATAAACAGTACTGAATGATAGCTGAATGCAATAAAATAATTTAAACTGTGAAAGAGATATTGGATGTCTTACAGTATGTGTAATGTCCTTTTGGAAGGAAATATGAGTGAATGAATGAATAAAATGTGCCATTTTGTCAATTGTGATTTTAACACCCCAATCGAAATTTGTCCTCCACTTTTAACCCATCTGTGCAGTTAGAACACACACACACTAGTGATTACTAGGGGGCTGTGGATCACACGTGCCCAGAGCGGTGGGCAGCCCTAGCCCGGCGCCCGGGGAGCAGTTGGGGTTAGGTGCCTTGCTCAAGGGCACCTCAGTCATGGCCTCAGGTCTGGGAATCGAACCCACGACCCTCCGGTCACAAGACCAGTTCCCTAACCGCCAAGCCACGTGTGATCCACAGCCCCATAGTAATCACTAGTGTGTGTGTTTGTGTGTTCTGACTGCACAGATGGGTTAAAAGCGGAGGACAAATTTAGATTGGGGTGTAAAAATCACAATTGACAAAAATATGGCACATGGCCATAGCGATAGGGTCTTATATTAGCGATATATTCTTAGTGTTATATCGTTAGGGTCATATAATCAGGGTCAAATTGTTAGGTTCATATCGTTAGTGTCATATCATTAATGCCATATCGTTAGTGCCATATCATTAATGCCATATCGTTAGTGCCATATAGTTAGGTTCATATTGTTAGTGTCATATCGTTAATGCCATATTGTTAGGTTCATATCGTTAGGTTTATATCGTTAGGTTCGTAGTGCCATATCGTTATGGTCATTGTATCATCGTGCAGTGTGGGTCTTTGGCCAGAGATGCTGAAGGACTTGTACTCCCACTCCACCCCAGTCTCATACCTGCTCATCTGCACCTCATCAGGTCTGTAACCCAAACCCACTAAGGAATCACCACTCTTGGGCTATTCAAGGATACAAATTCAAGCTCTCTTAAATTACAAGTGAACCTTGCCTGCTTGTTTTCTCAGGGTACTTTATACAAGACACAGGTGACATTATATTTTCTGGACAAGCCAGAGGATCATGGGAATTCTTGCTCCATCACTTCTTGGTGAGTTGAATTTAGCAGCACACTGTGAAATTAAAATCATGACTGTTTACAGCAGCTAGAGAGTCTCTAGTGTTTCTAATCCTCAAGAGGACTTTAGAGGTGGATCACAGACTGCAGTGTGTAATCTACACAAAGGTTCCTGAATGATGGGCTGTTATCTTCATCAGAAACATCCAAATAGTTATAAACACAGGTTGGTCTGGGGCATCACATGACCGGGGTACCTTGTTGCCTGCCAGTGTCTGAGGAAGACAACTCTTCATCTGCGGACTAACACAGATCCACACTGTCCCACAGATACACGCAGTATTGAGTTTTGAAGTTTGTACCTGAGGAGTTGTTTATTTCGTTGAAGGCAGCTTCCTCACGTGAATGTTCCTCATCCTCGCCCCACAGGTGCTGTGGTGTTTCCTGTATGCACTCTACAGCCAGCGGTATGTGGGCGGAGCTGTCGTTGCGTTGCTAGTGGAGATCAATAGCGTGACGCTGCACACGCGACTACTGCTGAAGCTTGCGCAGGCACACGCCACCACCCTCTACACCATCAACAAGCTCCTCAACCTGCTCACATACGTCACCTTCCGGCTGAGCACACAGTTCTACATCACCTGGTACCTCCTGAGTAACTACTCCTGGCTGGACCACGCCGCCTGCCTCCTGGGCACCATGTTCCTCATGAATACTATGATCCTTGTCTACTTCTACCGGCTGCTGAGGGCAGACGTCTTCCCCAGCAGGAAGGCCTTCACTGAGAGGATGGGAACGCACAGCAACGGTTTCTCCGACTTCCTTAAAAATTGAGTTTTCATGGAAGGTCTTGCATAAATCTGAATTCAGTGCTTGTGTTTCCATGTACTGTAATGGTTGAGCTGGTGTGGTTTAGCCTAGCACACTGTTTATGTTTACACACTGGTAATGTTTAATCTGTTGTCTGTGAGCTGTATCTCCATCCACTCCTGGACCAGTGTAATGCAGGGTTACAGTGAGACGCTCCTAAAATGTCTCTTCATACCATGAGAACATGTTTAGTTTAGTTTGGACCACTTCATGGATCTGGGGGGGGGGGGGGGGGGGGGGGGGGGGGGGGGTTGTAGCTCTGCCTGCCTCTCTCTGCGGTCACCATGTGCAGTCATGCCATGAAGTGAACTGCCTAATATTAACACAACATAGATCATTTTGAAATGATTCACTGACCCATTTAAACAAATGTTGCCAAATATTTAAACTATTTAACATTTTGGTTGAAATATCCAAACTGGGATTAATGAATAGTTTACACTCTATTTTTTTAAAGTTAAAACAAAACAGGAAATGTTTTTACAAATGAAAAGCACATGTAGTGCGCAGTGCACTGGAAGCCTGTGCAAGCCGGGGCAGTCATGGCCTGGTGGTTAGGGAACTGGTCTTGTGACCGGAGGGTCGTGGGTTCGATCCCCAGACCTGAGGCCATGACTGAGGTGCCCCTGAGCAAGGCCCTTAACCCTTAATTGCTCACTTGTATAAAAAAAATGAGATAAAAATGTAAGTCGCTCTGGATAAGGGCGTCTGCCAAATGCCGTAAATGCAAGACCAAACTGCGCCAGCAGGGGGCGCACAGGTACTTTACTGATCTTCACAACTTGAGGGCGGATTGCTGTAGGAGGTGAGAATTTATACATGACATGAAGATTCGTTAGGTCAGCGTTTCAGAATCTGAAATGAAAACGTAAACTGCAAACAGAATATATATATATATAAATTATCTGATTGAAGCAAAATGACAAAGTATTAAAATAATGAGGAAATATTTTACATTTTATGGCAAATTAACGATACGTCTAAAAACATTGGACAATACCTGCCTTACCAAATATTAGCTATTATTATTGGTGTGTATTATTATTTTTTTAGGTACGTATAATATTTAGATTTACTAATTTAATACTCATACAGTTGGTCGCGACCTTGGTCTAAAGACGCTGGTGGTTCTGTCCTAACGCACCTGGTCCTGGTACCGTAGTGAGGAGTAGAATCAGTTGAATTGCTCTGATCATGATACTCTCAAAATGTAACATGTAAAGGTCTGTAAGTTTTTAAAATGTAATTTCTACACACTATAAAAAACATTGTTCTATACAAACAATGTACACCGGACACTGAAGTTGTCCAGTGAAGGAGTGGGCAGATGTTTTGGAATATGTACAGGAAAAGACGGACAAGTTACATCACCAAGTCAAACATACTGTATGCATTCCAGGAGAATAATTAGAACTGTCACTTTAATGTTATTTTGATATTAATGCATTTATTTGTGCATTTTAAATGTCACTAATAAAAATTACACGCAAATAAATAAATAAGATGAAGGAACTGTTCCTGTTTCTCTGCAGAACTTTCGTGCTTTACTTCAATTCTGAATCTCTCAACACCACAGCTCACGCGCTCCCGCCATCTTTACTCTCTTTTGAACCGAGACTGATATTATCACAGCTAAAAATAATTGGAAAAGACATCCAGCCATCTGAAATAAGACTATAGATCACAGACAAAGAGAAATAATCTAGAAATAAAAACTACAGAAATTATAGAAAAAATGATATACAATTCTACAAACCCATGTGTTTAACACTAGACATGTATCACCGTCAGTAATATGAGTGTGTAGTTCAGGGTTGCGGCGCTAGGGGGCAGACGAGCCGTCATCACGCTACTCTGGGTTTAAACGCCTGGGATGAATCTGCACCAGCAGCCAACCCGGCACTTCCGTAGACGGGAGTCTGGAAAAGTTTCCCTCATCGAGAAACCCTTCATCGGTGAAACACGCGTTCTGAAAATAAACGTGTCTCTCCTTGTGCACTAAGTAATAAACACAAGTGTTCAGTGATATCAGACGTTATCAAGCGAAGCGACTTGTGTCCTGTGGTAAGTGGATATTCGTATGCAGCTGCATTGATGACTTTATTACATTGTTATAAATTGTTACATGGTGTCCAAAACTTGTAAACTTTTCTTAAAACGCAAGGCACTTAAAACAGCCTACATCTGTGCTCGAGTGGTGCTGTAAGAAAACCAAGATGAGTTTAAGTGTAGCATCGCCAGCCCGACACAGTTTAGGCTGTTAGGACACGAAGGAGAAGATTCTTTGTCTGCACATTTACAGGATTAAGATTAGCGGGACTTCATCCTGGTCGCCCACGCTGAATGAATCCAGTTATCGTCCTTCTGATGGACCAAGCTGTACTAGTACTTTAACATTCGCTAGTTTGGTAATGTTATATAAGATATGTCTTATTTATTTCATTAATATTTGAACTAAACAACTAAAGCGAAAGGCAGTAGCGCATCAAAGGAACTCTGGAGCAGGAGGTTCGTGATTTGTTGCGAAATTCCTCGGTGTGATTCACACTGTTGTGTTTATCCACAGCGCCATGAGTGTGCTGCCCCCTGTCCGCAAAGACCGAGTCATCACGCACCTTCCTGAGGTAACCTATGTGTGGGGGGAGGGGTGTGTGTGTGTGTGTGTGTGTGTGTGTGTGTGTGTGGTGTCTGTGTGTGTATGTGATTGTGTGTGTATGTGATGTGTGTGATGTGTATGTGTGTATGTGTGTGTAAAATATCATATACCTAATTTCTTCATGCTTCTCTGTACTAACCGTCTGTGTTAATTTGAACTCTAGTGCTTCAATAAAGGGGCTGCACTCAACACAACGACTGACTTCCACACTAAAGTGAGAAAGGCCTGTCAGGAGCAGAGGACTGGAACAGTGGGGTGAGTGGTACAGTGGGGTGAGTGGTACAGTGGGGTGAGTGGAACAGTGGGGTGAGTGGTACAGTGGGGTGAGTGGTACAGTGGGGTGAGTGGAACAGTGGGGTGAGTGGTACAGTGGGGTGAGTGGTACAGTAGGGTGAGTGGTACAGTGGGGTGAGTGGTACAGTGGGGTGTAGCAGAGTGCTTGAATGTTGTGGTTCTCTCTCTCTCTCTCTCTCTCTCTCTCTCTCTCTCTCTCACACCCTGTTTTTGCCCAGTAGATTTAAAATCTCCAAAATCATTGTAGTTGGAGACCTGGCGGTTGGGAAGACCTGTCTGATTAATAGGTAAGGGTTAGGGTTACCTGTCTGATTAATAGGTAAGGGTTAGGGTTAGCTGTCTGATTAATAGGTAAGGGTTAGGGTTAGCTGTCTGATTAATAGGTAAGGGTTAGGGTTACCTGTCTGATTAATAGGTAAGGGTTAGGGTTACCTGTCTGATTAATAGGTAAGGGTTAGGGTTACCTGTCTGATTAATAGGTAAGGGTTAGGGTTAGCTGTCTGATTAATAGGTAAGGGTTAGGGTTACCTGTCTGATTAAATAGGTAAGGGTTAGGGTTAGCTGTCTGATTAATAGGTAAGCAGTTGAAAGGAGAGCAGCCATCTTTGATTAATGTTTACCAACATTGCTGAGCTGAACTGTTCCTCTAAATTCCTCTATAAGTGCTTCCAAAGCAGTTTAATTTATGCACATTTTTTTCTTTTTTGTTAGATTTTGTAAAGATGTGTTTGACAAAAATTACAAAGCCACCATTGGTGTGGACTTTGAGATGGAGCGGTTTGAAGTCCTAGGAGTTCCTTTTAGCCTCCAGCTGTAAGTATCAGGTTGTGTGTGTGTGTGTGTGTGTGTGTGTGTGTGTGTGTGTGTGTGTGTGTGCGTGTGTGTGTGACATTCTCACATCTTTTCCAGCTCCAGCATAATTACTGGAGCAGATATGTTAATCTGTTCTTCTGTCTGCAGATGGGACACCGCAGGTCAAGAGAGATTCAAGTGCATCGCGTCCACGTACTACCGAGGAGCACAGGGTCAGTGTGTGTGGGGCTACAGCACAGGGTCAGTGTGTGTGGGGCTACAGCACAGGGTCAGTGTGTGTGGGGCTACAGCACAGGGTCAGTGTGTGTGGGGCTACAGCACAGGGTCAGTGTGTGTGGGGCTACAGCACAGGGTCAGTGTGTGTGGGGCTACAGCACAGGTTCAGTGTGTGTGGGGCTACAACACGGGGTCAGTGTGTGTGTGGGGCTACAGCACAGGGTCAGTGTGTGTGTGTGGGGCTACAGCACAGGGTCAGTGTGTGTGGGGCTACAACACTGGGTCAGTGTGTGTGTGGAGCTACAACACAGGGTCAGTGTGTGTGGGGCTACAGCACAGGGTCAGTGTGTGTGTGTGGGGCTACAGCACAGGGTCAGTGTGTGTGGGGCTACAGCACAGGGTCAGTGTGTGTGGGGCTACAGCACAGGGTCAGTGTGTGTGTGGAGCTACAACACAGGGTCAGTGTGTGTGGGGCTACAGCACAGGCTCAGTGTGTGTGTGTGGAGCTACAACACAGGGTCAGTGTGTGTGGGGCTACAGCACAGGGTCAGTGTGTGTGTGTGGGGCTACAGCACAGGGTCAGTGTGTGTGGGGCTACAGCACAGGGTCAGTGTGTGTGGGGCTACAGCACAGGGTCAGTGTGTGTGTGGAGCTACAACACAGGGTCAGTGTGTGTGGGGCTACAGCACAGGCTCAGTGTGTGTGTGTGGGGCTACAGCACAGGGTCAGTGTGTGTGTGGGGCTACAGCACAGGGTCAGTGTGTGTGGGGCTACAGCACAGGGTCAGTGTGTGTGTGGGGCTACAGCACAGGGTCAGTGTGTGTGGGGCTACAGCACAGGGTCAGTGTGTGTGTGGGGCTACAGCACAGGGTCAGTGTGTGTGGGGCTACAGCACAGGGTCAGTGTGTGTGGGGCTACAGCACAGGGTCAGTGTGTGTGGGGCTACAGCACAGGGTCAGTGTGTGTGTGGAGCTACAGCACAGGGTCAGTGTGTGTGGGGCTACAGCACAGGGTCAGTGTGTGTGGGGCTACAGCACAGGGTCAGTGTGTGTGTGGAGCTACAGCACAGGGTCAGTGTGTGTGGGGCTACAGCACAGGGTCAGTGTGTGTGGGGCTACAGCACAGGTTCAGTGTGTGTGGGGCTACAACACGGGGTCAGTGTGTGTGTGGGGCTACAGCACAGGGTCAGTGTGTGTGGGGCTACAGCACAGGGTCAGTGTGTGTGGGGCTACAGCACAACAGGCACAGTGGAACAAAGGAGAAGGAAATTTATATGTATTTATATGCAAACTATTTAACTGCATTCAGGTTGAAGTTTTAATCAATTACATTAATATCTAACAAATACAATATTTTACCCACTAAACACATTTTATCCACATAAGCACTTTATCCAGTGTGCACTCACATCCTCAGTCTGAGGGTGTGTTCCCTGCAGGGAGGAGCAGATAGAATACTGGAGCTGTGGGGGTGAGACAGGACAGAGTCAAACAGGCGTTTGCTGGTAACAATGAACAACTAACAACTGTACTTGTATGGGAGCAGTTCAACCTCACTGTCAAAATACAGGCAGACGTCAAAACCAAGAGATAACGACCAGAAAACCAGAGGAACATCTAGAGAGTAAAACAGAGTCTAAAAACAGGTAAAAAGTAGAGAAACAGGAGCAGAGGTGCCAGTACAACAAGGCAAATCCAAAACAGCCAGCAGAGGGCAGACAAACCCAGAACACACAGTGAGGCTCAGAGGACCTTGGCAATACATCACACAGATGTCATAGAAGAGATAGATATAAATACACCAGGTGTAATTGTAAACAGGTGCAAATGTTCGGCACTACTGTCCCACGTTTTCAGATAATTCTTAATAGTGGAATTGTCCCTTGCTTAAGGTTCTAAATGACTTACTTCTAGCTGTGGAAGTTGTGCAATTTTAATTCTTTTAGACCTAAGTGCAACATTTGACTATCGACCATCCTGTTAGATTGCCTGACATATGGTGTCGGCATAGGAGTAGCGCAAAAGTGGCTTATTTAGAGAATCTAGCCTTCTCAGTTAAGTTGATTGAACCCTCCTCCTCCTCTTCAACACCTGTTGCTTGTGGTGTACCACAGGGATCTATTCTGGGACCTATCCTTTTTTCTTTATATATACTCCCTCTTGGGTCTATCTTTTGAAAGTATAATATCTCATCATTGCTATGCAGGTGACACAGATATATCTTCTACTAAACACACACAAAAACTGCTCTTGTAGGATTGTTTGATGGAAGTCGAGTGCTGGATGTTGAGTGCTGGATGAGAATTTCCTTAAACCAAGAAAAAACAGATATTATTATCTTTGGAAATCCTGACCCTCTAAGAGCTTTAGCCAATGACTTGGGGCCTTTGAAAACCAATGTGCATGACGCTCCTCTAACCAGTGGTGTTTAGACACTCCTATAACCAGTGGTGTTTAGACGCTCCTCTAACCAGTGGTGTTTAGACGCTCCTCTAACCAGTGGTGTTTAGACGCTCCTGTAACCAGTGGTGTTTAGACGCTCCTGTAACCAGTGGTGTTTAGACGCTCCTGTAACCAGTGGTGTTTATATATTCCTCTAACCAGTGGTGTTTATATATTCCTCTAACCATCATAAAGTCATCATGTTCTATCTCTGTGTTATATTTCCAGGGATTTTTCTCAATTTCTGTTTATGCCTATGTGACGGGCAGAGGTGAGCAACTAAAAGGAAGCGATCACGCCAAGTCTCAGGGAAAGAGGATGGTTTAATAGAAAGTGTGCAAACCAAAAACCCGTGCATGGTTCCAGATTAAGGAAATAATAACCAGCAGTCAACTGGTACAACTGGCCGGATGTGCGGCTTACAGCGGCAGCACACAAAACACAACAAAGGGGCGGGAGGGCGGGGACAAGACAGGGACCCGTTCCCTGCCGTCCTGAGCTGAAACACAAAACACATAAGCTCCTCGTCACAGGACGCAGACCAGGCAGGGACCCGTTCCCTGCAGTCCTGGAGCTGAAAACATAAAAAGACAGACAGGTTAGCTCGCCTCCTGGGCGGGACCCTGGACCGACTGGGCCGTCAACAAGACGATAACCACGCCCCGGTCGGTCACAGGGCCCTCGCGCCCTAACCAGCCTTAGGCCGCTTAAGCCCCACCGCTGTGCGCGGACCGGGAGCACATGGCCCAACACACGTCACAGGTGTGGATGTGTGCAGGCCACCACACTGGGGTGCGGCCACGGCTTCCACAAACACCTCCCGAACCTACCTCCTTGCTCGGAGCTGACCCCTGCCCTTTTCGCTAGGGGTCACCCCAGACTCCTGGGGAGTGAACCCCTCCTGGGGCCCCTCATCTCAAGGTGGACTCCTCCACCCAACCCAGGAGCGCCAGAGACCAGGGCCCTGGCAATGCGCATCAGGGACACGCTGGTCACCCCGAGCTCGAAGGAGAGGGTCTCCTCCTGGAGACCCCACTAGGTCCGGGAGTGCCGCAGTCCACCACCAGGAGCGACCTGCAACACATCACACACACACGCACACAGACAACACAACACAAAACGCGCACTGCTCTGACCACTGACCCCCCTTTTACACAGGGGGGAAGGGACCCCTTCTTGGCATGAGAAGACACCCTGTCCTTACACCCCAGGCATCCTCAGCCTACAAAGGGGTACAGGGGCTCCTCCCTGCTCAGGGGTCCCTCCCAACCGGTCAGGTCTCCTGATGGAGCAGTGCCTTCTGAGCCACATGTCGTGGCTCAGGAACCCCATAGCTCCCCCCCAAAAACATATTTAGGGGGGGCCCCTCCGGGGAATAACAAAACAAAAAACACAGACACAACATATAACACACACGCACCTAGGATGCCCTGGCACGGGACCTCAAATGGGCCCCTCCCCACACACAGTGAAGAGGGGTGCAAGAGAGGAATTACATAAAACAAAGCACGCTACACTCTAGGACAAAACGAACACGCAAAGACAGAACACAAACAAACGGACAGGACCCACTGATGCGCGCGCTCTGCGGAGCGCGACGCGCCCACTCCAGCTCTCTCTCTCATCGTTTTCACCACTGTGAGGCACCGGTAGTTTCGCTGGGCGAGAGCGGAGTCTACTGGTCCCCAGCTCTAGTCACCGCCGTGTTAAGTACGGGTCTTACACAAACAACATTTAAACACGGCGGGACGAGTGGGGACAGACTCAACACACTCTCGGACAATACACGACAAACACACAGCACGTAGACAAACACTTACCACGAGACATGACCACCAATGAAGAAGAAAGTAAGGGAGACTGGCGGCTTCCGAAAGGTGGCTGGTTATTCTGTGACGGGCAGGGGTGAGCAACTAAAAGGAAGTGATCACGCCAAGTCTCAGGGAAAGAGGATGGTTTAATAGAAAGTGTGCAAACCAAAAACCTGTGCATGGTTCCAGATTAAGGAAATAATAACCAGCAGTCAACTGGTACAAAGACAAGACATATATAGACGAACAAACGACCCTCAGGTGAGACGGATCACGGGTCCCGCCCACCTGAAGGACGAACATCACGTGACCAAAAACAGGACATCTGCCGCTGTAAACGGGGGCGACCGGCAGGGGGCCCCCCACAACGTGACAGCCTAGTTTTATTTTTTATATATTTTAGGTATTTTGGCATGTGTTATTTTATATATTGTTCATCACTTTGGTTGGCACTTGATGTCATTTAAATGTGCTATAGAACTAAAGATGACTTGATTCTCAACATTCATGTTTGTTTGATTTTCAGCCATAATAATCGTTTTTGATTTGAATGATGTGGCCTCTCTTCAGCATACCAGGTAAGTCTCATGACTTATTATATTTGGAAGTTAGAAAGTAAATTCATTAAAACCTAAAGGAAAAGAAATGTAAAGTGTTCAGGAATGTTAAGCTAATAAGATGAATAAGAATGATGTTAACGTAGACATGTTGCATTTCAAGGGCCGTGTTGTGTTTCCCAGGCAGTGGCTGGAAGATGCCATGAAGGAGAATGACCCTGCTGGTATACAGCTCTTCCTGGTTGGCACAAAGAAAGACTTAAGTGTGAGTGTGTGTGTCCGTTTCCCTTTTAAGTAAAACAACAAAAACTAAAAATAGACCCAGTAACCATGCAGAATTCAGGAAACCATGATTGAGCCCTTTGAGTGTGATGGAACACATCAGTTCACATCTAGGAAGGCTGTGATGCCCTCAGGCCTCATTTCATATCAGCCATTTCTGCCTGTCCATCAGTCTCCTGCGCAGTACTGTCTCATCGAACAGGATGCTATTAGAATAGCTGCTGACATCAACGCCGAGTTCTGGGCTGTGTCTGCTCTGTCTGGTGAGTCTTTCTCTCTGCAATTCATGGTAATTTAAGGCATTTCTGTAACTGATGTCATACCACTCGATTACACACACACAAGAAATGGGCCAATCCAAATCAACATTTAATGACCACTGAATTTAATAGTCATAACAGCAAATAACTGGTCAGACAATGACACACCAGCGATAAACTCCACCCACTCCAGACGTGTGCCGCTGTGGGCTTGTTTCTACTCTCTGCTGCATTCGTGGAAAAAGCTGGAAACAAAGTTCACTTTCTCCACAGTCTTCTAGTAGTTAAAGATAAAATTATTCAAGGGTTGAAATGTTTTGATATAAAATTTGAATCAACATGTCTTGGTGTTCAAAATGTTGCTTTGCTGTTGTTTTGCTGTAGAGACAATTACACACTGAACATTCTGCAGTTTTGAATTTGGGTCTTTCAGTTGTCCACGTGGACATTTGCTCATTTGCTTTTGACTGTGTTGCGGGTCTTGCTAAGATAATCTGATCATGGGGAACCACTTCCAGGGGAGAACGTGAGAGAGTTTTTCTTCCGGCTGGCTTGTCTGACGTTTGAGTCCAATGTGCTGGCTGAGTTGGAGAAGAGTAACTCCAGACGCATCGGGGACGTTGTCAGTGAGTACCACCCGTCCATCCTTACCCATCCAAACCTCAGTGGATCAGCTCCATGACTGAGCGGGTCTACACCCACAGGTCGGGAGAGGGTTACACACAAAGCTTTATTCAGTCACACTGATATTTATGCTATTGTTACTTGTGGCACATGGTTTACTAACAAATCTGATGTTGCAACTGGACAGATGTTGGCAACCCCCCATGTTACAGCTGTTATTTTTGAGAGGTTACTCGGAGATTTGGTATACCTGGGATTTAGCACGAATGAGCAGATGTTTCAGTGATGTGTGCAAGGTTTCTAATCATTATCCATCTTTTTTTCACAGAAATCAACAGCAACACAAGTAACTTATACACAACTAAGAAGAAGCAGCCAAACTGTTGTCAGTAAAGGGTGAAATTATTCTTTAAATTTAGGATACATTTGCACTGAAACTATGACGGTACCAAAGCAAACTTGTAACTTGTAAGTTTGGGAGAGTCTATAGAACCAAGATTTAACCAACCAGCAGTACTTTGTGATCCATGCAGTTGCTTGTCTTTAGACAGGGTGGCGCCCTCTGCTGGGAGAGGACGGTACATTCCTGAGTCAGAAATCCTGAGCTTTTCATTTTTGTTTGTCCCGTTTTCTGTGGACTAGAACGATCCTGTTTCCTTCAGTGTTTCAGATTCATGAATGATATTAATGTCAGTTTATTTCTGGATTTTTGTACTTTTACAGTGAATAAGGTATTACGATCGTGTACTGAAGCGTTGAAATGCAGAGGTGTCAATTCCAGGTTCAGAAAGTAAAAGTTCTCACCAGGATTTTGCTCAGGCTTCCTGGATTGTGTTGATTCCACTAATTTTACCTGGATTGCACTAATTAGAAAATCTAGCAAGTTTGAACAAAATCCTGGTGAGGACTTTTACTTTCTGAACCTGGAAGTGACACCTCTGTTGAAATGTAGTTCAAAGTGACCAGCTTTGCTTTTAGTATGCTATCAGAAATTCCATTTAAATATTAAAAATAGTATTAAAGTAGCATACGTATTTCTACATGGTTTAATAGTCAATTAAATTTCATTTTACTCAGTGTTATGCTAAACGATATACAGGTTTGTTTGTGTTTTTTTTTATATAAAACCTTTTTGGGGGGGGGGTTGACCCTTTTTTATGTATGATCTTAAATGAAAAGTCTAACATTGTCACTTATCAAATATGTAAATAAATTAATGCAAAATGTAATACAAATATTATACAAAAAATTATTATTTTTCTTCAGATAAGTTTTCTATTCTGTAACATCCTCTTCACCAAAACAAAATCCACATTTTAAATAGTTTAGTTTGCCTAAGAATATTTTGTAAATATGAAAATACTGTTCACACTGTGAATGAAAAGATGTGATATTGCTGAACTACGTGATTAGAATTCTGTTGAGCCACTGGTACAGGGGTGTCCAAACTGCGGGCCATTTGTGGCCCGAGGTCCAGTTTTCATTGGCCCGCAGCAAATTCTGAAAATACAGTTGAATATGTCCCGCACAAGAAGCTTGAGCTCAATTCTGTTACACTTCTCAGTTTCAACACTAGAAAGAGCCAGTGATGGAAACTGCTTCTCCACTAAACTAAACTAGTGAATGTAGAAGATTTCAAACACGGTGGGAAAGAAATTAATGGAAAGTGTATGTGTTTAATTTGGAATGAAGCTGTCGCTGTGATGAGAGTATAAATATTCGTCAGCATTATGAGACCAAACATCAGTCGTACACCAGTCCCGAACGAACACAGAAACTCTGGCAAATGGCAGCTAGCCTGCAAGATCAACAAGTTTTTTACATACTAACAAAATACAGGAAAACGCCACAACAGCAAGCTATGAAGTCGCTAAACTTATAGCCCAGCACAGCAAACCGTTCTTAGACAGTGATTTGATAAAGCAGTGCCTCATCAAAGTCACAGAAATAATGTGAACGGGAAAAGTGCAAAATTTCAGAACATGCAGAATGTGAGCTTAGCAGCATTTTATATTTCACCAGAAGATGGCAGTGTATACTATACTATACTATACTACACTATAGTCAGAGTTGGAAATAACTCCTCAGCGACCACCATCATAAACATCGGGGTCCCGCAAGGATGTGTGCTATCTCCCCTGCTGTTCACGCTGATGACCCACGACTGCTGTGCCAGATTTGATACAAATCACATCATCAAATTTGCCGATGACACAACAGTGGTGGGTCTCATCACTGACAACGATGACTCAGCATACAGAGAGGAGGTACAGTAACTCATTAACTGGTGTGAGAAGAACAACCTGCTTCTCAACGTCAACAAAACAAAAGAAATAACTGTGGACTTTAGGAAAAAACAACAAACACACATCCCACTCATCATAAATGGCAGTGCTGTGGAATCTGTGAAAAGCACAAAGTTCCTGGGAGTGCACATCACAGATGATCTCACATGGTCTACAAACACCACCGCCCTGGTCAAGAAAGCACAGACACGACTCCACTTCCTGCGGAGGATGAGAAGGGCCGACCTGCCCACATCCGCACTCACCACCTTCTACAGGGGTGCCATTGAAAGCATCCTGACCAGCAACCTCTCTGTCTGGCATGGCAGCTGTCTATCTGCAGACAAGAAGGCACTACAGAGGGTGGTGAGGACTGCAGAAAAGATCATCAGATCACCCTTACCAGCCATCAAGGATCTGTACACCTCACACTGCTTCAGGAGAGCAATGAACATCACCAAAGATCCCACACACCCAGCACACAAACTGTTTTCAATACTCCCATCAGGGAAGCGCTACCGTAGCGTACGGTCCCGTACCACCAGACTGGGAAACAGCTTCTTTCCACAAGCCATCAGACTCATCAACACACTGATGAGAACTACATAAACATTCCAAAGTTACTCATAATCATACCATTTCTTTCATCATGCACCTTGCACTTTACCCTTGCACCTTACATATTACATCCAACTACTTGACCACTGACTGTCCTTTCTGCTGCTATGTGTATGTATGTATACCCACCTATTGTCTAGTATTTTAGCCCTTTTACTGCATACTGTGTGTGTGTGTGTGTGTGTGTGTGTATGTGTGTGTGTGTGTGTGTGTGTGTGTATTACTATGTTAATATTCTGTAACAGTATGTTAATTTGCACTGCTTGTGTGTGTATGTGTGTGTAAGTGAGTTAGTGAGTGATTATCAATATATGTTGCTAAACTGCACATTGGAACTGGCCAAACGCAATTTCAAACTTCTGTGTTAACCTTGTTACATAGATTTTTGACAATAAAGTTCTCTTGACTTGACTTGACTATACTATATTATACTAGAGAGGCAGATGGCAAAATGCCAGTCTGAATGGTTGGACATCCCTGCCTGTCCCCAGAATGCCAGGCTGAATGTTTGACCCCCACACATGTTCACCTCACCATATCTGGCCCTCAATGCAAAAAGTTTGGACACACCTGCACTAGTGCCTTGAATTTCCTGTTCAACATCACTGCACTAAGAAAAATGTACTTCTTGAGACCTGCGTGATTCTAACAGATTTTTCTCTGACCCCTCTTGAAAAAGTTATAAAACACTGGAATTGTACTTTCAATCATGCTGTTAAAACAGCATTTTAAAGTAAATTATAAACATATTTAACAGTGACCTAATAAGTGAACAGTTAAGTAATTTTCTTACAAATATTTTGCATAATTGTAGACAATGAATATATTTATTAGTGTTTTTTAATGTTAATAATCAAAAACCTGAGTTGATGTTTTTTGATAAAGTGTTTCCTCTGATGATCAGATTATGGATTAGATTTAATCTATTTCTCTTGGTCAGTCGAGTCTTGTGCGCTGTCTTTGTCTGCACACAAGGCAGAAGAATGCAAGTGAAGAAACGGAGGAGCCTTATTCAAGTTGAAGTCTCTGAACGATTCTAGATGATGTCTGTCAATCTCAGGCTGAAGCTCTTCAGGGACACAGTGTGAACACCTATAGTTCTCCTTAATCCACCTGCCACCCTCGCTGTTCTCAATGGCCACAGCTGCGACACCTGCGAAGAACAGGAGAGTGAGCGCAGGGTGAGACGGCCACGCTGCACCCACCCACCTTCTGAAGAAACTCACCACATATGTTATACAAATGCATTTTTATAGCAATGGGACACTGCGTGTCACCTTTGTAGTGTTCATTGTGAGTGTAAGAGTGTGGTGTGTGTGTGTGGTGGGTGTGTGTGTGCGTGTGTGGTTAGCTCACCTATAACTGTAGCTCCCAGTCTCTCCACTAGTTTGATGGCAGCTTTCATAGTGCCTCCAGTCTCGATCCACTGGTCCACTATGAGAACCCTCACACCTGCAGCAAACATCCCAACATGATACTCACACAGTTTGTCATGATGACACCAAATATTACACCAGGCGCACTGTGCATGCAGCCACTAGGAGACAAACAGTCCACAGATCTATAAAATAATTATTTTGACATTATTGTGGACATGAAATTAAGTTACATCTCAGATTATTAAAGATTATTTAAAAGACTCAATACTGTGAGAGCAAGGTTCTAACACTACATATATTATCACTAAAATCTACAAAGGAGTTTCTTCCAGTGTCAGTATGCATACAATAATCCTGAGCTGGGAAATTAACTGTCAGGAATAACGCATCGCCTTCAGATCATTAGCTGCACACCTGCCTCTCGTTTCTTCCTGCCCCTCCTCGACTACTTAAAGGCGGAAGTAACGCTTCCTGATTGCGAAATTTTCATGCCGCGTACCGAGCGTTCTAGATAGATTCCGTTGCCTGCCCGTGTTCTGACCTCGGTTTCCCTCGTAGACCTCTCCCTCAGCCTGACCCTCCTGTACCGTTCAGACTCTGCCTTCCTGTTGGGACCCTAGACCGATCTGACTTCCCGCCGCACACCTTTGTGTGCAACACCCCTGTGCATAACTCTCACAGCTTGCCGTGGGACATTGTTGTATTTTCAATAAAAGGGATTTTACTCCGCAATTGGATCCTACTCTGCCTAGTTGTTTTGTTACATGAACCCACATGGCTGGTCTAACTATTTGGTTTGAAACTAACACCAAAGGAGCCAGTGAAACATCTTCTGTTAAGAGTCACACTATGTGAGATGTTCCAAATGTTCGTGGACTCAGAGAAGGTTCTTTAATTCTCAGAACTTTTGCAATTTTACATGGTAGGTTTAACATTGCCACTTACACAATATTGCCAAAAGTATTAGCTCACCCATCCAAATTATCACTCTCAGGAGCTCAGTGAATTCCAATGTGTAACTGTGATAGGATGCCACCTGTGCAACAAATCCAGTCGTGAAACGTTCCTCGCTTCTAAATATTCCAGAGTCACCCGTCAGCTGTATTATAAGAAAATGGAAGTGTTTGGGAATGACAGCAACTCGGCCATGAAGTGGTAGGACACGTAAACTGATGGAGTGGGGTCAGCGGATGCTGAAGTGCATAGTGTGAAGAGGTCACCAACTGTCTAGAGTCAATCATTACAGACATCCAAACTTCATGTGGCCTTCAGATTAGCTCATGAACAGAGTGCAGAGAGCTTCATGGAATGGGTTTCCATAGTCGAGCAGATGCATCTAAGCCATACATCACCAAGTACAATGGAAAGCGTCGGACGCAGTGGTGTAAAGCACACCGCCACTGGACTCTAGAGCAGTGGAGGCATGTTCTCTGCAGTGACGAATACACTTCTCCATCTGGTAATCTGATGGACGACTCTGGGTTTGGCCGTTGCCAGGAGAACGGTACTGGTCTGACTGGATTTTGCCAAGTGTAAAACTTCTTCTTCCAACAAGGTCCATGAAGACGTGGATGACAGAGTCTGGTGTGGATGACCTTGACTGGCCTGCAAAGTCCTGACCTCAACCCGACCTCAACTCACCTTTGGGATGAATTAGAGCGGAGACTGAGAGCCAGGCCTTCTCATCCCACAACAATGACTTGACTGGAAAGCAATGTCTCAGTGAGCCCTCATGCCTGTGGTCACCTCTAAACCCCTCCCTTTAGTTATGCTGCTATAGATTAGCCTACCAGAGCCACATGCTCATCACTGGCACGTGAGCTATGTACGTTTAAATCAATGGTGGTTTAAATTCATGTCCACACACTCAACCTGTATTGTCTATATTTTTTGCATGCTTCTACCCAAGACGATTGCATGCAAGCACCTACAAGCACCTAGGAGATGGTCTGGCTTGCCGGTGGATGTGTCATTGGCTTGCTCACTGGGGGCTAGGACTCGGCACTTGTAAAGCTGCTTTGTGACAACAACTGTTGTAAAAAGCGCTATATAAATAAAATTTGATTGATTGATTGATTGGTCATTGCCACAAGAGGACATGCTGATGCTAGCTCCTACCTGAGGCTCACCATCTACACTGAAGGGACTGTGACTACTTGGCCGGGGAACAAGAACCTTAACTATAACTGTAGAACCGCCTTTTGTCCACAAATACGGACTTGTGTTAACGGGTCGCCCAATGGAGGATGGGTTCCCTTTGAGTCTTGGTCCTCCCGAGGTTTCTTCCTATTCCCCACCATCATAGGGAGTTTTTCCTCACCACTGTTACCTTTGGCTTGCTCATTAGGGATCTGGACCCATACGATTGTAAAGCTGCTTTGTGACAACATGTGTTGTAAAAAGGGCTATATAAATAAATTTTACTTGACTTGAATTGACTCCTAAACGTTATGGACAGCCTTCCCAGAAGACTAGAAGCTGTTCTAGCTGCAAAGGGTGAACCAACATCATACTGAACCCTATGGATTAGGAATAGGATTTCTCTTAAGCTAATATGTTAGTCAAGGAAGGTGAGCAAATTCTTTTGGCAATACAGTGTATATTAGATTGAGGACATTTTCTGCCATAAGCACTGGTGAAAAAGTAAATGTTTAAATATTCTCACTGTGGTTTGCACTTTGTGATCATGTGTATCACATAATTCAGGGGTCAGTAACTGCCTTTAATGTATAATCCAGACATCAGTACCTAGAATTTGGCTTTAACACAGTAACTGCCTTTAATATATAATCCAAATGTCAGTACCTAGTACCTGGCCTTAACACATTATTCAGATGTCAGTACCTAGCATCTGGCTTTAACACAATTCACGTTTCAGTACCTGGCTTAAATACATAATTCAGGTGTCAGTACCTGGCTTTAACACATCAATTCGCACTTCCATCATTTTTTCTCTGCTGGAGTAGTCACTGTAGTCCTGGGTCTGCGTCGTGACGCATAAGTGCCCTGCTTTCCGAATGGCCAGAAAGCCTTTCCCCAGAGTGGTGGCTATAGCCGATCCTGGAACACACACACACAACTGCTCAAACCTTTAACACCATTCACTTAAAATATATTAAACTGTATACAATTATAAATAACAATTATATATAATTTCATCTTAAAATATAGCCATAATCATCATTTAGGATTCACCTTAGCTACCAAAATAATTAATGAAAAATATAATTTAAAAAGAACACTTTTCAAAATAAATATAATTTCTTTAAAGTACATATATGTATAATTTATACAAGCTTTTACATATATATGACATATATAAAGTGCAATAATTATTCTAGGGTACTGTCTATTCCAAAATCCTAGTAAAATCTCTGTACAATGCATCAATTAGTACCATGTGCTTGAGTAAGCGGAAGATTGCAATGTATAACTCAAATATTTATGGAATCATAAGGCCTCCTCTTTAAATTAGATTTCTGATTCCAATACTGTTCCTCTTACCTGCTATATTTAGAGTCCCACCCCAGGATTCATGTGCACTGCTCTACTGATATGTCTACTGATATGTAGATAAAAATAAACACACACTCATGCCTTGGAGATACATGGTGAACTTTTTTGCAACAAAATGAAATCACTGTACCAAGGATGAAGCCCATTGCATCAATGCCCGCCACCAGATCAATTATATCATTGTGGAATGGTCTGAGGAGATCTTTCACACAGTCCGATAAGGCCTGGTTAAAGGGACAGAATACCAGTGCAGTCACAGACCAACAGAAGCACAGACAGACAAACACAATGTCGCATTACACCATTAAATTTCCTCTTCCTTCCTGTAATTAATGCATTTGTATTGTGTAATTGCAAATGCAACAATCTTTACAGAAAGTGATTCTTCAATCAAACCGCGTATAAACTGGCATATGAAACAATACCTGAGAATTGCAATAAAGTCTCGACGGGTCGAGCCACGCAAACCTCGGTCCTCTTGTGTTTGGTGCCATGAGGGACAAATACCAGCCTTCGCTTCTGGTGTTGGGAACAGATAAAAGATCCATTATGAGATTCTGAAATGTCCACTTTCTCGAACCGTTCAGTCGCGCTCGCAGCGTTTGAGGACCAGAGGACAGACTTGGCGACTTTATCGCTATATTTAGCGACTTTTCAACCCCCTCTAGCGACTCTTTTTCAAAAACAACTCTAGCAACTTTTTCTGGTGTTGTTGGAGACTTTTGTAGTCGGACATGTCGTTACTGTCCCCACCGAGCAGCGGGCGTCTGGTGAGCACCGCGGTAAAGTTGGATCAGCGCCAGACATTCACGAAAGGATGGGCTCGTTATAAAAAAAAATCAGATAGTGTATGTGATAAATACCTATTATGGAATTCCTACATATTGTGAATTTATGCCCACACAATGGCTTTCAGTAAAGATACATTTAGAAGATGTGAAAAGTTCGCATCTTTGAATTAACGAAGAGTTCGTGTTAGTCGGTAAGCGCTTCAGTGCCAAGACATCTCTTCAAAATAAAAGTCATGGGGTACAACTTTTAAATATGTGCAACGGAACATGTGCACCTATAAACACAAAGGTATCAAGTACATACAATGAGCAATGCATTCATGTGCATCTGGACTTGTGAAACATTTCTCACATTTGTGAAAACACATTGTAGCTCAGATTTCCTATATTTTGCATTGGTGAAGTAGAATACATGGGGCTCACTATTAAATAACATGACATAGACCCCCCATTTCAGGCCTATAGTGAAGGACACATTAGGAGCAATGCACTTCATGAGCATCTGGACTTGTGAAACACTTCTGACATTTGTGAAAACACATCAAATCTCAGATTTTCTGTTTTGCATTGCTAGAAGATGAGGCTTAACTTGCCCACCCATGTGATCATGGTGAAAAATAAAAATGACATGTAATCAGCTGAACACCCATTTCAGCTAAAGGTGCTTACGGGAGTAATGATCACACCTTATGGGAGTAATCACCACACCTTACGAGAGTAATCACCACACCTTACGGGAGTAATCACCACACCTTACAGGAGTAATCACCACACCTTACGGGAGTAATCACTACACCTTACGAGAGTAATCAAATCAAATCAAAATCAAATCAAATTTTATTTATATAGCGCTTTTTACAACAGTTGTTGTCACAAAGCAGCTTTACAAGTGTCCGAGTCCTAGCCCCCAGTGAGCAAGCCAAAGGCGACAGTGCCAAGGAAAAACTCCCTAGTTTTTGCATGAGGAAGAAACCTTGAGAGGAACCAAGACTCAGGGGGGGAGCCCATCCTCCTCTGGCCGACACCGGTCACCATGACAACAACAACAATATAGACAGAATGTAGACAGAATCACCACACCTTACGAGAGTAATCACCACACCTTACGGGAGCAATGACCACACCTTACGAGAGTAATGACCACACCTTACAGGAGTAATCACCACACCTTACGGGAGTAATCACCACACCTTACGGGAGCAATGACCACACCTTACGAGAGTAATGACCACACCTTACAGGAGTAATCACCACACCTTACAGGAGTAATCACCACACCTTACGGGAGTAATCACCACACCTTACGAGAGTAATGACCACACCTTACAGGAGTAATCACCACACCTTACGGGAGTAATCACCACACCTTACGGGAGTAATCACCACACCTTACAGGAGTAATCACCACACCTTACAGGAGTAATCACCACACCTTACGGGAGTAATCACCACACCTTGCAAATCTGTTGATGATTTTGTTCTTTCAAATTATAACACCACAAGCTTTTTGTCCAAGTCTAAACATATACTCCGTACATTCATCCTAATAGCTCAGCATGTCTCAGTCTACACTGTACACTCAAAATATAGAGGAGTGGGCCAGCCTGAGTCCACAGGCTGAAGGTTGATGTCCATCCTGCGTGTTCGATGTGGTGTGAAATGTTCTGGTGACGCTGTGAGCACGAGCTGCACAACCTAAACACTGACCAAATTGAAGATGACCTATGACCTCTACCTACTCTTTATGTTAGCACTACAACACTACTACTCTACCTACTCTTATGTTAGTGACCAACTCAAGAACCCTTATCAACAACAACAACAAAAATAATAATAACAATTGTTATTGTGATTATTATGAATAATAGTAATAATAATAAGGTTAAGCAGAGAAACCTTAAAACAATTCTAAACTTAAGACACCTAAGCTATAGTTATTAATTTACTATACAAAGGCACGTTGAAGTAGCGACGAGGTCCAGGTTTGATTGTCAAACAGTACAGCTCGTGGTATCATATATAGCACGGACGTAATTTGGGGGGGGGGTGACTTTAAAACAAATATTTAAATAGCGACGCATCAGGCGCTATGACCACGCAGAAAACGACCGCTCCGAGTTCTCACGCTGAACCAAACCCCCCCCCCCCCCGCACCCAGTTCTCAAGTCATTTTTGTGCCCCCCCACCTATGAAATCAAAATTTCGTCCATGATATATAGTGCACCTTCACTTTGCCAGTCACGGACTGACCCACACGCCACTTACTGCAAGTGACTCAAAATCACGTCGTTCATCTGAACTTTATCACGTACAGATGATACAACAATCTTTAATAAAAAAATAACGCAGTAGTCTAAAGTTTAAATTGAGTTTACCTATCGCGATTCCTTTGTGAATTTCTTAGAATTATTTTATTTAAATGTACATTGTTTTGGGTATGTGACGAATATATCTTTATTGGCCTAATACGATGCTAAGAAATTTTCTATAAAAGTTGCATATTATAAATGGGCTATATAACTTTAACGATAGCCTACACTTGAAGTTCACACGTTAAGCCTGTGTCGAGGTTCTAACAGATTTAGCAAATTTGTGCTGAATTTTGCATTATCGCATTTGCAACGTTTAATTAACGCTTTAGTGGGTAGCCTATTTGAAACACCCTTTCATAAACATAAAAGTATCTTAATTATAAATAAAAAAAGATGGTTTACCAACATCGTGTCATATTGCATCAGGTAAATTTACATCGTGATTCTGTCTCCTGCAAATCCCACTAATATCTTAACAGTAAGCAAGTGTGCCTCACAAAATGTGCCTGTTATAATCGACGAACTTGTGCTTTAAGGATAGCGGTGTTCCTGCAAACTGTAGAATCATAGGAACTGTAGGCTTAGGCAATAGGTGCTCATGTTTAAGAATATCTTAACTCTGAATACTAACTACGTTTCGGTATTTCATAAGTAGGTCGTTTTAAACTTGATTACCTGGGGTTAATAAAGTTCACAGGCATGACCTATTGGTCAGTGGTTACGCTTCAGTTTCATTTTACGCTTTGGTTCCGAAGCGTAAGAGCGCAGCTTCGTGTGAATATCACGGCCATATAAACAGAACCTCCTCATCAGCACACCTGATGTTCTCGGCACTCGTGTGATTAGTGTTTGGACATGAGGACAATTTGAATTATGTGCACCGTAATTTGCACTTAAACAAATATGCAAATATACAAGCTACCCTGAATTCACCTACGTAGTCAGCAAACTTCATACGCTCTGCTTGCAAGTCCTATTGCTAAAAGCTATGTGATTGTAAAAAAAATGTCTGTGCAGTTATTAGCATGGACGTTATAAAGAAGTAGAGTAAATTAATGATTTACATTTAGTCGGTTGTCGTTTATATGTCCACAATGAAAAGGCTTCAGTCGTACGTCCCCACTGAGGACACTCCCCATGCCTTTTGTGGAGTCTAAACGATGCCCAATCTCGTTGGGTGGTAAGAATCACCCCATCTCTCGTTACTATGGGAAACGCCACAGGAACCTCCTCCTTGTTGCGTCACAAGAGTAAACCTCCGCTTTTGGAGGTAACGAGTTCAAGGGTAACTTGCGGTCAAATATGGAGTGAGATTACTGTCTTTAATATGAGAACGCAAAGATAAGGTTAAATCGAGCAAGTCAGACACACTGAGCACGCAAAATCAAGAAAACCAAACAAAAACAGTGACAGCGAGAGCAGAGAAACAATAATTGTACGGTTAAGTGTGCTCACTTCACTGTTTTTAGTGCGCGTTTCAGTTTTTTGCTCACTTCTAAAATTTCTGCTCACTTCATGATCACAAGTGTAATAAATACGTCACAGATCAAGGCTTGGTAGATGATTACCTGAACCATCGATTGCATTTTTTTAACAATAAGACGTCATGGTTAGCTAAAGTGCCACAGATAAAAACCTCCCAAAGCCAACGAAACAGTGAATGTGTCCCCTTGAAACGTTACAGAATGTATGTGTTAGCAATAACATTAGCGAGTTAGTAGCAAACTCAAGTTAATTAGACAGTTCACTACTAAATGATCGTAGGTGGATGCATCAACTGTACAACCTAGCCAAAATGAGCAAAACATCCAAAACAAAATTTAGGATGTTGCTTCACCGTAGCTATGGCTACGTAGGTAACTAACTAGATGTAGATTTATGCAGTGTTTTTATTAATCTAGATAGCTACGTTTTGCACATTATTACCTAAGCTGCTAACTACCTGTAACTTCAGATTCACAGTGAAGTCAAAATTTGGAATGCTGATTTTTAATCAACACAAACATTCAACGTTTTTTTGGCTTTGGGTGGAAAATGTTTTTATCCATGGCACGGACGTAATTTTGGGGGGGGGACGGGGGGGACATGTCCCCCCCACTTTTTCAAAAGCCGGCTTTGGTCCCCCCCAGTTTTTACGGTTAAAACCAAATATTTAAATAGCGACGAATCCATGTCCCCCCCCACTTTTGAAATCAAAATTACGTCCATGATCCATGGCACTTTAGCTATCCATGACGTTTAATTGTTTAAAAAACTCTTAATCAACGTCTCATGCATGTAAGATTGGCAGCAGTAAGTGTGCAGCGTCTGTTGTACGATTTATCAAATTGGGTTGTGACGCCCACTTCTTGATCTGTGACGTATTTATTACACTTATAATCATGAAGTGAGCATAAATTTTAGAAGCGAGTCAAAAAACTGAAACGTGCACTGAAAACAGTGAAGTGAGCACATTACAAATCTTGTTTCTCTGCTCTCGCTCTCACTGTTTTTGTTAGTTTTTCTTGATTTTGCGTGCTCAGTGTGTCTGACTTGCTCGATTTAACCTTATCTTTGCGCTCTCGTATTAAGACAGTAATCTCACTCCATAGTCAAAGCAGTTCTCACTTTATTGAGCGCATTCAGCAGTGTAAGTTCTTTTAATAGTAGAAGCCACCTACAAGATTTAATTCAGAATTAACTCAATTAAAACGTGCTCTTTGGTTACAAGCAAGTACAAGGCTCGATATAAACACCCAGTAATAGACACATGCCGTAAGACATACCTGCAGTCAGTTATTGATTATCGTATAGCAAACTCTTTATGTGGTAATGATTTCTATTATTTTGTTACAAATAATCTAGCCACTGTAAACAGTGAAAAAAATTCCAAAGTCACTTGAGTCATTCGATGAGGAAAATGTTAATTAAGGGTCAGACCCCTCCCATGATCGAACTGGAGCTTATTAATACCAACCCGATGGGCTTTGGGCCAGCGAAGTTTGTGGTGCTGCCTCAGAACTTGTGATGCTGACACGGCCACCTGCAGTTATGTGGTCTGTATTCTTCGTGTTTCTGTATTATCTACATAGACAGCTAGCCAAAGGTGAACCCTTCAGCGTCTTTTTATATGGTGAAAACGAAGACAATGTGTTGTTTTACATGCTCGATAACAAATTTTGTGGAAAAATATCAACGGCTGGTGAGTACAGTATATATGAAGTATCGGATGGAGTTGAGAAGGTCCGGTCCGTGCGCGACTCGGCAGGCTGTCCAGTCGACTGCTCGACGACCGCCAACGACATACACGTCAAATCCTTCATGCACGTCTGTCGACTTGGGCTGAGAGAACAGAAAAGTGAGTCCACTGGATCAGAACTGAGGTTAATCAATGTGACCGAAGCGAAGGCGAACTGTGACAATGCGAAATTTAAGAACACCAAGACCGCAGCCGCGCAGCTCCAGAACCCAAACCACGTTCAGCCCGGTTCAGACGCTCATACGCCGCGGAGAGCAAAGCGCGGCTTCACCTACCCCGGCACTCTGTGGTGTGGTGCGGGTAACATCGCCGACGACTACGGTCAGCTGGGTAGGTCGCACTTTATAAATACGTTTTTGAATGCATTCACTTGTCTGATTATATAACATGATCATTCAGTAAAGTTTATGTTGCCGCTGTAACTGACTTAGACGTTTGGGGATCTTTTGTCGATATCTCAATCTGCAGGGGATTTTGCCGAGACAGACGAATGTTGTCGCACTCACGACCACTGTCCCCATGTCATTCACGCATTCTCCTCCCAATACGGATACACCAACTTTAAATGGCATTCAATCTCGCACTGTGACTGCGATAACGCGTGAGTAATAACACGTTTCTTTATAATCATTAGGCTAAGTGCCTGTGTTGACTTAACATTAAGTCAAATATCAAACCATGTCTTAAAGTCTCAATATTGAGTATAACAACAATATGTATAATTAAAATATGTTTTCAAAAATGGAAATGTAACATTAGAAATGGTGTCTGGGTGTTGCAGGATGAAACAGTGCCTGAGAGAAGTAAATGACACTTCATCACGGGTCGTGGGCCAAGCTTTCTTTAATGTAATCGAAGTTCCTTGTTTTGAATTCACCTTTGAGATGCTGTGTATTGAGCGCTACTGGTACGGAGTGTAAGTAATCGCTCCTAGGTGACGACTTGTAATACTACTTATAATTCCACAAATACTACAAAATATGACAAAAAACTCATGTTTTCATGTTTTCCCGCTATAAAGGTGTAAGAGATATGGCAAAGTGCCAGTGGCAGTGCTTAGAGAATCTATCCCCTATGACTTTGGAGGTATTGAAGTCATAGACGTGTTGACCGTATCTCCACCTAAGAAGCTTGCAGAGGTAGAGACAGCACAGGCCTCCGAGAGCACCGCACAGCCCACCACGGAGGAGCAGACACTTACAAACGTGGTTACAGCTGCTGAGGACTTCATCAAAGTGCTGGCCACAGTGTCCACCTCACAGAGCTCTGTGGCAGACAGCAGCAAAGGGGATGTCCAGGCGGCAGACAAAAAGAGGAAGAAAAATGCTGGCAAGAAGAAAAACGAGTCAAAGAGGAGAAGAGAGAAGGGGAGGGGGAAGAAGAGGAAGCCCAGTGCAGGCGCTCTGGCCGCTGAGGGCGGGGTTGTCGGCACTGGACCGGCCAAAAGAACCGAGGTGGTAGTCACTAGGAATGGTCTTGTAGAAGATTCTGGGAATTTTGATCAGGTCAGTGAAAATTTCATGAATGGTGCATTCAATCAAGCAGGTGACCTGGAGCAATCCAATAAAATGATGAGGGATGAGTATCAAAGGATGGCTGATGAAAGTCAAGACAGCACCACCACTACACCATCACAACAGCAACACCACCACCACACCAGCACCACAGTAGAGGCACCGCCCAACACTGAGACTCTAGAATTACCAAAGCAATTAAAAGTCACAGAATCTGCACGACTTTCATCAGCAATTCACATACATTCAATTGTTGCCAGCAAACCTAGAATAGCTGGGTTAAGACAAAAGGTGGAAAGAAAAAAGAAGAGATATCCAGCTCTCCTTCCTGCAGGAACACACAATATGCTGGAAGATGCCACCTCAGTGAGTATGAAAGAAAGCTCAAGCCAGGCTGATCAGACAACACGCAGTCCCATCAGCCCAGCAGGGGAGGAGGAGTCACGTAGCTCAGAGTCCCAGCGTGAAAAGGGATCTACATTCACAGGCACCACACAGAATAGTCCCATTGTGGAAACCAAAAGGCCGAGATCGAGACAGAGAGGAGTGAGAAAAAGAAACAGGAAACTCTGTCTATGCCCCTCCCCCAATGAGGGGGAGGCTCCTCCTCCGATAGCAGGCGGACCAGTAGTTATCACATCCAATCCAACTCAGGATCTGAACGTGTACCCATCCCCGGAACCCACGAGCTCTTCAGAAGGTTCAGCTGGGGCAAAAACTGGCACAGTTCAACTTACAAAGAGGCTGCAGGGCAGGTTGAAGGGTAGCAGAGGCAGGAGGAGATGTGCCCTCTCCTGCGTACGTCATTCCATAGGGGAGGTTGTGAGCAAAAAGAGGCTTGAAGCTACGATAATCACTCTGAACAGAACCAATATAAGCACAGCCCAAGCAGGTGTGGATGCCCAGGTGTTACCCCAGGTATTACCCCAGTCAGAAGAGGCTGAGGCAGGAACGAGCCTTATCACCCCTGATAGTGGAGACCAAGAGGAACAGGTCCATAGAGAGGGATGAAAAGAACATGAGAAAAACATGAAACATAATATTTGACTATAGCAATGCTAGTCAAACAGCCTGAATAATGATTATCAGATTAGTTGGTAAAGGAAATGTATGTTTTGTTGTTTTCATAAAATCCATTGATGGTAGACAGAAAGATTAAATATAAGAAGCATTCAGTGTGTTGTGCATCATTACGATTTAATAAAGTAAACAAAACTCCAGATCACTCCAACCACATGATTTCTGTGTTTTTTTAATTATCTACATTTAATGGAGGAGACTTTTAGTTTATAGAGTACAGGTGATACTACAGGTCTTACAACATTTTCCAGTCATGATTACCATGTTGTCTACAGTATTGAGATCACACCATTTCCACATATTGGGGCTTTGTTCTGGCAGACTGTAGCCCGCCATGTGCTTTGACAGGGCACAGAGTGGAAAAGGGTCACATTCCTTGCACAAGGATAATCTGGCTTGGGTTCCTCCCACTAGGACTCCAGCATTCATTAAACATCAGAACAGCCCAGCAGTTCAAAGTTCCCATCAGCTGACCTCACATGTTCATCATGAAAAAGTCTAAGAGCAGGACTGCCTGGGAACCAAAGCAATAGTAATATTAGAGTTAACCCCAACTGGATGAATATGATTTTGATCATATTGATTTTGATACTAGACAAGCTCTGACAGTCCCCCACAGTACACACATCCCAACCCATTACACTATAGCAAAATAAAATGAGTGTACATGGAAGATAAATTTGATCTGTATTAGTTAAAATAAAAAACTGCAAAGAAGGTTTTGTAATAATTTGAATCCATATTATCTTCCCTTCACCAACCATCTCACAGAAGGTCAGAAGCTAATAGGAAATACCAGGCATATAATTATGCAAATTATGGTCCGAGGAGTAAACCACACCCTCCTGTTGTAGACCTTTTCTACAGTCTTGTGGGACTCAGCAATTTTAGACTCGGAGACACAAACAATGTGCACTTTCATTCAGATGTTCATGGTCCCCAAGGACCACATGACAATAGCCCAGCTAGACGGCCTTGGCAGTAAGCCATATATCGTACTGATGTGAACTGCAAACTGGCACTCTGTCAGAACTACAGCTACAGAACTTCGTCATGAGAACATAAATGAAGGAGGTGACTTGGGCTAAATGAACACTAAAGTTCTCTGGCTGAATCATTATTTATTTTTAACCATGGTTGGGCTTTGAATGGGTGCAAATGGGTAATTGAATGAGATTCACCAAGACACAATAGCATCAACAGTGTCAGGCAACCACAACTAAACACACATAAAAAACACCACACAGCTTTACTGGTGGGTTAAACCAAAGAGGACCTTTCTAAGATGTCTGTGGGGTTTAGTGGTAAATTACAGTCAAGCACGTTGGACCTTCAAACCCATTCAGAACCATCACATTTAAAATGATATCAAACCCATTCAGAACCATCATGTTTAATATTATATCAAACCACATGCTTCATGCCATCCAGCACACCTGACTGTAATTCACCAGCAAAGCCCTATGGAGTGATTCACTTTTTTTACATGTTTGTTCTTCCAGGACAGTTGATTTAGCAGATCTATACAACTGGTACATAATGAAAAAAAAACATTTTGCTTTTAACTCCAACTTGCTATAAATTTAGAACTGCCTTAAAGACATAAATCACTAACATACACGCTTGGACAGCTGCTGACAAAATCACACACCTTCATCTCACTGGGATTTCTGCATAATAATGTAAATGAATGGGGGCGTCGCCCCCTCAGGCGAGGTGTCCCGCCCCCTCAATGTAAATAATAAGACCCATTTATTTTACAGCAATCGCTACATATAGGTATGATGACAAAATTTTCAAACAGCCCCAAGCTTAAAAAGAATCATATATATATAGACAGAGCTGAAATAGACCTTTAAAATGATACCTGGATTTTGAAAATTGGTTGAGAATTGATAAAGTTATGATATTTATAATATCATGTATCACATTAAAATATAATACATTATTACAATAGAAGTCGTGTGACTGAAATTCACATAATCTAATTCTAATTAATCATAATTAATCATAATCATAATCTAATTCGAAGTGATGTTAACTATATTACCATTTAACAACAAGTTATATCAGAAAACAATTAGATTAAACTACACAACACTGGTATCAGTACCGATTTCAAGAAAACACTGTGGGAATGAGTTAAACCGAGACGCCGCTTTTAGCCTAAAGTTGCTAGCTACCGTGACGTTCGATACACCAATGTCAATCATGACTACTTATTTTCCGCGGTCTAGTAAAATACTTTCGCCTGCACGGATTTCGATTAAATTTGGTCAGTATTGAGATAAATCTGTATTTTTAGGTCCACATATATTTCGATGGTGTCCGGAGCGTTGATGAAGAAAACAGACCGCTTGAAAACAACAAAGTATCTTCTCGCTGGTCTCCCGACCTGAAATCGCCTCAGAGTTGACTATAAATAGTGCCTGATGACTGGCTGGGTTGTGCTTGACGAAGTCACTGTAGTATTCAGGAAAAAACATACACCTGCTAGGCGGTGAGGAGTGATGTTATATGACACCTTTACAAAAGTACAACGTAGTTTGGAACACATTACTGAGCCAGAATTTTTCGCATCGAACGTTGGTTCGTCAGCATACCTACTACATATGGCACACCCTCGGCCGCTCATCAATCGTTACACGCCACCCCCCGCTCAACCAACAACTTACGTTCGCCACGCCCCCCCCCCCCACGTGTGCGCACGTGAGCGTTGTGCACCACCCGGTGGCCATCCTAGGGTTAGGGTTAGTGTTAGTGGCCACCCTACAACACACAGCGAGAGCTCACCAGCGCGGAACTATGAGAGCCTACCACCCTGAAAACGTACCTACCTGCTCTGTTGATGATGTGACCATCGTTGACGTTCATGAACCGATACACCTGATGTGCACACAGACTGCGCAAGGACCTGCAATATTCTCCTCACAATACTGTATTGTCATTTTTTTTTATCCTGTTTTCGTAGTTTTTATGAGCTAGAAGCCCAAATTATGTAAAAATAATCAAATCAAAACTTGAAATCATTTAAATAGTGGGCCCTGAATCTATAATCTATGAATTATGAAAATTAATAAACTTTTCCATGATATATATATATATATTTGGAATTGGTGTGTATAACCTACCCAGCATGGACGTAATTTTGATTTCAAAAGTGGGGGGGACATGGATTCGTCGCTATTTAAATATTTGGTTTTAACCGTAAAAACTGGAGGGGACCAAAACCGGCTTTTGAAAAATTACGTCCGTGCACTGAATAACGTACACTGGGATTTCATGAAGCCTCTGCTCGCTAGAGTCGGCGAATCAACGTAAAAAAAGTATAAATAGTTTCAATCAGAACAGCAGGTAACGTTTCTCTTGTAATGGGGTAATCAGAGTCATGAATGAGGACCAACACGTGACCAACACCACCCACGTGCCTCTGTTGACGCTTCTCCGCTGCTGTTCCGGCCGACGCGACTCCGCCTCTCCAGCGCGCCATAGTTACTGTAACTATAGTTACTAAAAGAGCGGAGAGGTGTGCGGAACACGCACCAGAGCAGGTACTAAAAACTACACGTTTCTGCCCGCCCTGTTTCGCTAACCAATTAACGTTCACTTCGTCACGACGTCGTACGTGGTGACGTCAGCAGAAAAAGGTCACGAGGCCAAATGAATATTTCCGGGAGAGAAACAGGAAAAGTGATGTGTTGTAACCATTGAAAAAAAAATACAGTCGCTTTGTTTGTTTTCCGTATATTATTATTTAATAATTTGTTTTTTTTATTGCTTTGCCACCTTTATGTAATCTGATTTTAATCTGAATCCATGTGCGCGTGGTTATTATTCATATTTTTGTGTGTTTTGTTATTGCTTCACAAACTAAGAACTGGGTTGTCTGCTGATCTGCTGGTATAACTAACTGTGAGACATCATACATTTTTTACAATTAAAAATGTAAATGTGCAAAAATGTGCCTTTAGGATTTAGTTAAGCCATATTTTCTATGTATATGAAATAGGGAAACATTTGATGTTCACAAAAACACTTAAATTTAGATTTTTTGTTGCCTATATTCGACATTTCATATAAAATATGCACTAATATTTAAAATAGAAGGTATTTAACAAAAGTTCAAGCTTGTTAGACAGACTGTATGATGTCTTATACCAAAATAGTCAACAACACTGTGAGAACAGCACTGATAACCAATATGTTGCTGACAGATACAGCATTACTTCCAGAATAGTATAAGACTTCTCGTTTGTTCAGAGACTGCACAGGGCGGAAGGTTTCCATCATCGTGCTTCCATTTCCGAACTTTAGATCAGAGAATGCAGACAGCTGTGAAAATAAAATCATCTGTTTATGCTGTACAGTGTGTACACAACAAACACAGCACTTATACCACTTAGAACTTGAAGTCACTGGTTCCCTGTCCTGTTCTTGGGGGTGTCCTCATCTTTGAGACATCCCTCACTGACACTCCCAGCCTTAGCCCAGGGCGTCCTTCATATTTAACTGATGAGCGGAATCAGGACTTGCAGATGAAAATGCACAAAACCTGAGAGAACTGACACAAGACCTGCTTCTCAGTAATCAGGAGCCAGGTTCAAATTTTGGTGCTAGTTCAACAACAGTCTGCCTCGATACACACTACCAGGGGGTGGACACACTCTGGAATAGAGCCGATATATAACAGTGTCGGCTGGACTGGGCCGCTTTGGACTTGGTTGAGAACATATGCTGTAACTTACTTGCTGTTTACTGAGCATAATGGTGTCTGTGAACACTGTCCAGGTGACGGCCTCTGTGCAGTTGGGTGTAGTTAGGGAGCCCTGATAACGGAAGTAAGACAACGGCTTTTGTGACGGGATGAGCATCTCCAGAGACAAAGGTCCAAGGCTTGACCACGTGTCTGCAAATGAAAATACAGCTAAACACAGCCAAGATAGCACTGCGCTGGATGACCACATCAGTGCCGCGTCTCTGCCATGTCTGCCACATTGCCATGTTGCTGCTATGTTGATGTCACTCAGTGTTGAGAATGGTCTGAACTAAAGCATAAGTGTCCACTCAGCATAAGTATTGTGGGCAGAAACTGAGCAGTGATGAATGGGGCACAGTATCACTCTGTGGCTGCAGAGGGGGCACAGTCTAAAAATTTGAGAAAATTGTTGAAAATCCTCAACAATTTCTACAAGTGCATCATTGAGTCCGTCCTGACCAACAGCATTACTGTGTGGTACGGCAGCACTACTGCAAAGGACCACAAACACCTTCAGAGTAAAAACAGCCACAAAAATCACAGGGATTAAACAGCCCTCTCTACAGAGCATTTACCAACGCAGAGTTCACAGGAGAGCCGCCTCCGTCATCAAAGACCCCACCCACCCCCAACACGGACTATTCACACTCTTACCATCATCAAAGACCCCACCCACCCCCAACACGGACTATTCACACTCTTACAATCATCAAAGACCCCACCCACCCCCAACACGGACTATTCACACTCTTACCATCATCAAAGACCACACCCACCCCCAACACGGACTATTCACACTCTTACCATCATCAAAGACCCCACCCACCCCCAACACGGACTATTCACACTCTTACCATCATCAAAGACCACACCCACCCCCAACACGGACTATTCACACTCTTACCATCATCAAAGACCACACCCACCCCAACACGGACTATTCACACTCTTACCATCATCAAAGACCACACCCACCCCAACACGGACTATTCACACTCTTACCGTCATCAAAGACCACACCCACCCCAACACGGACTATTCACACTCTTACCGTCAGGCCGGAGGTACAGGAGTGTGAAGTGCAGAACCAGCAGGTTAAAGAACTCTTTTTTTCCCACTGCCATCAGACTCTTGAACAGCTGAGCTGATTTCTACCTCACAAACTCTTTTGCACTAACTTGCATTACATTACGGATTACTGCAATATATTTAATACTTAATGTATCCTACCATTGCACAATGTAAATCATTTTTGTATTTTGTATTTCTTTGAGAGTATGTTTGTTATATATTTCCATTACTTTTCTATTCTTTTTTTACTCATTATTTCTTATTTATTTACATTATTACATCCAGGATGGACAGCAAAGTAGGAATTTCATTGTACAGGGAAACTTGCTCCTTACTGTGCATATGACAATAAAGCTTTGAATCCTTTTAATCCTTTAAAATATATAAAATATATCCTGATAAGCTGTGTAAGGTGGGGGAGGGGATTGGTGTAGTGACTTTTGGCTGTTGAGTTCTATATGATATACCATAAAATATCATAAAACAATATGATTCTCACAAACAAAAGAAGGAACATGCTGTCGAACAAAGCAATAAATGTGAAAATTACCTTGCTGTGTAATTTTTGCTAGGGCATTTATGATGGTTTCATATTTCTTGTTTGTGGTTTCTGACTCCTGTTGGATAAGCAAGGACACTGTGAAAAGTCTTCATGTTGTAAATATTTTGTTATTTAAAGTTTGCTAATTACTTTTCTAATTTAATTAACTATGACATTAGTTATTCTTTTTTTTTATATTGCTAAGTGTTTTGGAGTACAATAAACATGGTGCTAACCTGGTACCACACTCCCAGGACTGCTACCCCAAAGGGGTCTTTAACAGCATCTGATACAGAGCTGTATTTATCCTTTATGTGAACAATATGCATCTATGGAGGTAAAAGACATGTACGAACATAACCCATTACTAAGACATGCATGAACATAACCCATTACTAAGCAAATTAACTAAAACAACTGATGCCCATACGCAGATGGTAACCGTGGCATTATCACTGTCTGTATCTCATCCTAAAGGAGAAGCTGAGAACGGTTCTGCAGACGTTGGTCTGATACCTCCATGGGGAACTGGTCTCCATCCAGCGTGTGCTCAGATCCTGGTCCTCCCCCACTGCCCCAGTGAAAATGGATCTCCATGGCTTTGTAAGCCCCCTCAAGCCCTCCACCTGCCACCCGTGCATTTCCGGATAAATTGACCTTCACTGAAGATGAGAAAGTGTAGCAAAAAGCAGAAGCTTGAGACTGTGAGGGAAATGGGATGGATGGAGAGACCATGAAGTGCTTTGACATTTAGGAGGAGCAGTGAGTACTTAAAACGGGAAGGAATGAGTAACCAGAGATGTTGATGTAGAAGGTAATGTGAGCAGAGTATTTCATACATATGATGACTCATATAGCTTTGAATAGAGTTTGAATTGAAGCTGATTTTGCAACTCAGCAGGCACATGAACAGAGAGGGAACTGCAATAATCAATAATCAATAATCAATGCATTAGAAAATGAAGGTGTTTACCAGTATGGCCATTGTTAATGATGATGCTGTTGAATGTGTGTTGATAATCTTGAAACGTCAGTGGAGTGAGGTTATTCTCGCTAACAGCTCGTTTTGTTACGATGTTAATAGGTGATTGCCTTTCCCCCCCACAGCTGGGTACAACATCTGCCCATTTTTTGGGTCCTATAGAACAAGATCCCCTTAATACATACATAAACTAATTTCATTAAAACATTTTTAGGTGAAAATCTTCCATGTGTGAGAAATACTCACCTTTGCAGGGATTGCTACAGGAGAATTGTGATTCATAGCACCATTCTAAAAGAGGAGTTCACATTTACATCATCACAATTTTTGACTGACAATGTTAACAAGATAATGCTAAAATGTCTGACAATATTCAAGAACACTCAATAATAGACTGCTGATGTTCTTGAGAATATATCACCTTTTTGATAATTTAATAACCTGTTAGTGGGCAGTCATGGCCTGGTGGTAGGGAACTGGTCTTGTGACCGGAGGGTCGTGGGTTCGATTCCCAGACCTGAGGCCATGACTGAGGTGCCCCTGAGCAAGGCCCTTAACCCTCACTTGTATAAAAATGAGATAAAAATGTAAGTCGCTCTGGATAAGGGTGCCAAATGCCGTAAATGTACAGCCCTGACCCTAACGACAGCATGTAGACCTAACCTCAACATAGCTTCAGCATGGCCCAAAAACACAGCTTAACCAAATGGTTCATGTTTTAAGAAGTTGCACTACAGAGGAGGATGTTGGTAAAAGCTGACTGGTCATTTCACTGAAGGGCCACAGCATACAACTTCTGCCACTTGTGTGAGACACTGACATCTTTATTGTGGTTGAGCTCACCCTTCTGGGAAACTGTAATCCTGTTAGGTCTTCAAAAAGAAAAATAATCAAACTGAAGCAATTATAACCTCAAATGTAAATTGCCAATAAAACAATAAACACTGCATCAGTTCAGAAGGTTTAAGGTGATAAAAACCTCTACTAGTGACACCACTCAGACAAAACAGGTTAAATCAGTGAGTCTCTGCCATGCACAAGCTGGGTAGACCACGTTTTGAACACAGAGACAGCTGCAGACACTTTATTATAATAGAAAACACATTTCATCTCCAAAACTGTGCCAGTCCCACTGGGTGTTGGTTCTAACCCATTCAGAATAAAAAAGAAAATCTGGTGCTGAACACAGTCCCTTACTCTGTTTGTTGAGGTCTGAAATAACTCAACCGAAATTATATTGTACATTGAAAAAGTCAAATACCTGCACCTCCAGTTATCCTCAGCAGAGAACCAAAAAGCAGTAGCACACAGAAACTGTACATCCTTGTTTGCTTCCTGTGAGTAGACAACTCTTTGCTTGTAGTTGTGTAGCAGTAATTCATTGTGAAACAAGCTTATATGGTGTGACAGACTGTGGTATCTGACCACTACACCTCCTCCTTCCTGTTTTACTTATGTATAGCAAATGTATTGGTTCTCTGATAAGAAATGATGTTTGCTTGCATAAGAAGTTTCCCTGAATATTCCATGTTCATAAATAAAATACTTCAAGACATATATCACACTCAGGCAGTTTTATTTGCCTGCGTAAAGAACATCAGAAATGTAATTCAGTCTGAACCATTATTTCCACTATTTTATTTTATTGATTGTTTTGTGAGAATTTCTCCCTTTAGCTTTAGATTTTACTGGGGTTATTGTAATGATACACCTTGTATGTTTTTTTTAGAATTATTACAGTACTTTTATTCTAAATAGCAAAATAATGTAGCATTGTAATAAAAAACTCCAGTTCTGTCCTGTATTTGGAAAAATCACTCTGGGACTTTGAGGACATTCTTATCTTTATTAGTCTTGATTACAATCCACCTATTCCTAAGCAAACAGCCTCCCAGGCTATTACAACATACCAATACATCATCTTATGGCTTGTCATCCAGACCAGATGCAGAACCTAACCCTAACCCCCAGCCCTAACCTCTAACCTCTAACCCTAACCCTAACCTCTAACTTCTAACCCTAAACTCTCTCATTTGTTGTTGGTTTTGTTATATTCAAGTTAAAACTTTAGGAGCTGACAAGGACAATACAATAAAAATGCCATAAAGGAAGAGTGGCGGCTTCAGTTAGACTAACCAATGGGGAAGAAGGCTCCTCTAACCCTAACCAATGGGGAAGAAGGCTTCTCGAACCCTAACCCTAGAACCAGCAAATCAGGTGCAGGAGTTGTCATAATTCCGTGCTGACAATAGTGAATGAATAGTGAATGAAAAGTTCTGATGTATTAGTGATTTGAATTACACATGCATCACGATCTTCGTCACGATCTTCGTCCTGGAGTCACACTGCTTCAGCACTGGTGTCCACCTCCAGCCTGAGTGACTTGGTGAAGAAGTACCTCACAGAATCACCTCAGATGGACAATCAGCAGACCACAGAAACAGAGTTACGAAGAAGGTAAGGCATAGCAAAACATCAGAAACATTTTTCCAGAGACCTCTGTACTATTCTGACTATTCCAAGAAAGTGACAAAGATTTATTTTAGTCTTAAGGACAGGCATGCAGTGATATGGTCATTGTTCATGCAGTTAAAAGTCCAAGTGAAATCAGGTAATCTCTTCTTCTGTGTTCTCCCCATCCGCACCCTCCTTTTCTCTGCAGACACACACACACGCATGCACGCACGCACGCGCACGCACACACACACACACACACACACACACACACACACACACACACACACACACACACACACACACACACACACACACACACACATTCTTGCTTATAAATATTGACTTGAGATTTGGGCTTGTCTTGTTTGGGCATGTCTAGACAGCCAGGCATACAGATATAGTTAATCAAAAATACAGAACAAGATACAGGCCTAAGATACCACCTACATCTTCTCTTTTGTGGCTTGGTGAAAAATTTGAGCACTACACAATAAACTCTTAAGCACTTCAGAAACATACTGACAGTTGGCGTGTCACTCCAAACAGCATTATGAAGAAGATTAGGTGTAGCAAAACCTCAGAAATATTTAAACACAAACATATGTAATATCTTATTATTCAAAGGAAGTGACAAAAACAGGAATTTACTGATAGGTAGAATTTTAGCTTCTGAGGGAAAACAGTTCTGTGAACAGCCTGCTTTCTTAGTATGATGGTATTAGTATTAGTTCTGTTTTTATCCATCTGTGCAGTTAGAACACACACACACACACACACACACACACACACACACACACACACACACACACACACACACACACACAAGAGATTACTAGGCGGCTGTGGTGCACAGAGTGTTGGCCAGTTGCAGTTAGGTGCCTTTCTCAAGGGCACCCCAGTAATGGCCTCAGGTCACCCTAACCCTCCGGTCACAAGACCAGTTCCCTACCACCAGACCATGAATGCCCCATTTATTTTTGGAAGGATTTTGTTTTGTTGCCGCCTGGTGCCAGTTACTTCCCCTGGTGTCCTTAGTTTCGTTTTCGTTGAGTTTTTTCCGCGTTCTTTCTGTTGCCTTTATTATTTTCCTACCATGTCTAAACGGTTGAGCTTTATCTTTTACGTGTCGAGTATTCCATGTTTATTTTCTGTTGGTTTTTCTCCTGGGTTTTTACGGTTGAGTTCTGTTTTGCGCATTGAGTTTTCTACATCCTTTGAGTTTCATTCTTACTATTGTGTGTGTTTTTTTATGTACATGCAGTTTGGTTCTATAGTCACTGTTTCTGTTTGCCTGTGTGTGTGTTTGTTACATGCAAACAGCCTTAGTTTACTGGTGTTTTATCCTGCCTGCTTTAGACGGCACTTGGGTCTACTTCTCTCTTCATTTTCTGACGCGGAGTGTATTGGTTTGTACACCCGTTGTCACAGTTTTTCCTCTTTGACAATTCTGTAGCCTGCTATCTCTCTCTTGCAGACACACAACACACACACTATTTATGTTCTTGTGTCTTGTGTATTTTTAATGAATGGGAGTCAGTTATCAAACTATTGGCTCCTGAACTACACCACCAGCCACCACTAGATGGAGCCGATCCTCTAAACCAGTCTAATTAGGCTGGTTAGGCCTTGAGGTTTTTACATAGGCTGACTTCTCAACTCCTTGCTGAGTCTTTTCATGAAAAAAATCATGAGAGATTGCCTGTGTGCCTGACAATGAGTATATGTGAATCACATGATTTTGAGAGTTCGAAATCTTCCTCACCTCGATAATCTTTTCTGCTTCAACATTGGAGACATAACTGAAGGGACGAACAAGAAAAAACACAACTTTGGACCATACCACATTTTTTGTGTCCATGGTCCCATGACAACTGGTTCAGCCACATTTAAGACTTCTGGGTACAGATACATATCCACTCCAATCCTACATTTTTAGTCAGTTTTCTTCCTAGCAGGTGTCTACACACTGCTGCTTAGGAGAGACTGCCCCCTACATTTTTTAAAACCTGAACAGAGGTTACCACAATTATCTCCCTGGACTTAATCCACTAAGAATACGTTTTTCTGCCTGTTTAAGAATACACACAAAACTTTGTTATTTGGTTATATGAAATGGGACACAAACTGCCAGCTCTTAGCAAAAAGTAGTATACTTCATTTTATGAAGTATACTACAGACAATATACTTTAAGAGTACTAGAAAGTGTACCAATTTAATACTTTTTCAGACTAAATTGGAACATTTCTAGTTTATAAAAGTATACTTTAAAGTTCATTTTAAGTTGTCAAAAGTACACTTTATAGTATAAAACTAGTATACTCATCTATATGCTATCAATGTACTTGATATATCCCTCTCATATGCTTAAATTATACCACAAGTACACTTATCAATATACTGCCATTGTACTAGTTATATATATAGTCTATTTTTTATTGTATACTTTAAGTATACTTTTATAAACATTGGTTATTTCACTAATAATAATAATAATAATAATAATTTCCACTTCTATAGCGCCTTTCAAAGTACCCAAGGACGCTGTACAGAGAAATACAAAAAACAAAAACACAGACAAGAACAGACAATAAAAAAGAAAAAAGAAAATCCCATAGAACAGACCTAAGTTGAGGAAGTTGTGAGAAAATGTTGATTAAATAGGTGGGTCTTTAGTTGAGCCTTGAATACGTTAAGAGATGGTAAGAGACGGAGGGAGAGGGGAAGAGAGTTCCAGAGAGTCGGAGCCGCCACACTGAAAGATCGACCACCCATGGTGCTTAACTTGAATCTGGGAACAACTAAGAGTCCAGTGTCAGATGACCGAAGCCGGCGAGTAGCAGGGGCGGACTGGCATACATTGCTACCGGGGATTTCCCCGGTGGGCCGATGGGTTAGTGGGCCGGTGGGCCGCCGGTGGTCTAACTCAGCCCGTGGAGGAGCCACTGCGTGCACTGCGGCCCCGGCCCGTAGTCACGCTGCTGTTTAACGGTGTTATTACCTCCCCCGCTCCAGTCACACTAACCTGCTCAGCGCGGCCGCGGACTGAGCCTGTAAACACATGAACGAGTTGGACCGCGGACGCGGACTGGGCCAGCTGATGCGAGCTGACGGTATGCAGCGGAGATCAGAAAAAAAAACAACTTGTCCTAGAAAATCCGGGCCGGACTACGAAAACATACAGCAGTTTAAATTGTAGAAAACATGTTATTTTAAATGTACTGCTGTCGCCTCTGCAACGTCTAAGGCACCATGTAGAAAATGACCTTAACACGGTTAACACGGACTTAACACGGTCTTAAAGGTTCCAGAGCACTGCGCACTGTGTTTTTTAAAGCTATTGAAATTCTTAGATTAAAACTAACCACCACAAATAGGTAAGAGGAAGAAATACCCACGTTAGAGTTGTAGGTTGTTCTTTAGGATGCACTTTGTGTAAAACAACTTGTTTGGTGGTCTTATGATGGACTTTAAAAGCCACTATGTGGCTTTGTAATCATATTATTGCTGGAATTAATATTTAATATTGTCCATATGACAATAAACGCAGTCATATACACTACATGCCATGCATAGATTCATATACAGTATACACACACACACACACACACACACACACATATATATATATATTTTTTATATATAGTGGGCCAGTCTGTCAGGAACTCCCGGGCCAATTTTCCTCCCCAGTCCGCCCCTGGCGAGTAGGGACATAGCGGTGCAAAAGATTAGCCAGATATATGGGAGCCAAACCAGAGAGTGCTTTGAAAGTAAGTACTAGAATTTTGTACTGGATACGGAGACTTATCGGAAGCCAATGAAGACGCTCTAAGACAGGTGTTATATGGTCGTACTTCCTTGACTGGGTCAGAACACGAGCAGCAGCATTCTGAACAGTCTGAAGGGACCGAAGAGACTTAGAGGGAAGACCATAGAAGAGAGAGTTGCAGTAGTCTAGTTTGGAAGTGATGAGAGCATGAACCAAGGTTTCAGCAGATGTAGGAGACAGAAATGAGCGTAGGCGGGAGATATTGCGGAGTTGAAGGAAGGCTGATTTAGTGAGTGAACGTATCTGAGGTTCGAATGAAAGAGTCGGATCAAACAGAACCCCAAGATTACGTGCAACAGGTGATGATTTGACCGGCAAACCAGCAACAGTAAGTGATGCCTTGGCAAGGGGAAGGGCCATAGACTTAGTGCCAATAATAAGAAACTCAGTCTTATGGGCATTTAATAAAAGAAAATTGGCATGTAGCCACAGGTTGAGGTCAGATATACATTTAGTGATGGATGGGGGTGGGAAAGGTGCATGAGGCTTAAAGCTGAGATAAAGCTGAGTGTCATCAGCATAGAGATGATATTTTAATCCATACTGTCGTAACAACTCACCGAGTGGCAGAATATAAATAGTAAAAAGCAGTGGTCCTAGCACTGAGCCCTGAGGAACACCCTGAGCAACCGGAGCTAAATCAGATTTACTATTACCCAAGCGTATAAACTGACGCCTATCCGAGAGGTATGAAGTGAACCAAGAAATAACGGTGCCAGAAAACCCAAGATCACGGAGCCGTGAGAGCAGTATTGAATGATTGACTGTATCGAAGGCAGCAGTGAGATCGAGGAGTAGAAGAAGAGAGGCATGGCCATTATCAGAGGAGAGAAGAAGGTCATTTAGCACATAAACAAGGGCAGTCTCAGTGCTGTGCTGAGCACAGAAACTAGACTGGAAAATATCAAAAAGATTATTGGAAGACATGTACTGGAGTAGTTGGGAGGCCACCACACGTTCAAGGATCTTTGAGAGAAATGGTAGATTAGATATTGGGCGATAATTATTTAAAACAGTAGTGTCAAGATTTTGTTTTTTAATAACCGGGGTGATGGCAGATGTCTTTAGATCTAATGGAACGTGACCAGAAACAAGAGAAAGATTAACAAGATGACAGATAGAGGAGGATAGAGAAGAGACGCCCTGTTTTAGCAGTGATGTAGGTATGGGATCAAGAATGCAAGTAGTAGACTTGGAACTGGTGAGGAGTTTAATTATAAGATCAGAGCTAACTAAAGAAAAAGTGGAGAATGACAGAGAGGGTGAGACAGTCATCTGGGAGGAAGTGGAGAAAGAAGAACTACGTGATTGAACCTTCAACAAGTCCTGGTAGATAACTGAGACTTTGTTAGTAAAAAAACTAAGAAATGTGTTACATTGATCGGATGTAGGGGCCAGTGGAGATGAAGGGGGACGCAGTAGATTATTAACAATTTTAAATAGTCGTTTGGGGTCGGAACCAGAGTTATTTATTGCAGACGTGTAGTATAGAGCACGGGCTGAGTTTAAGGCATCCTTATATTTGGTCAGATGGTCAATATAAGCCTGATGATGAACAGGCAAACCAGTTTTCTTATAAAGCCGCTCAAGACGCCTGCCCGTAGTCTTTAGAACACGTAGGTCAGGTGTGAACCAGGGTGACACGTGGGTGGAGGGAACATATTGAGTTATGACAGGTGCTAAGGAGTTCAGAGTGTCAGAGAGGGAATGATTGTAGACTGATAGGGCAGTGTCAAGATTGGGAATAGAGGGAATAGTGGGAAAAGGAGATGGTTTCAGGGCAGAGAAGAACACCAAAGAGTTTACAGATGTAAGTTTACGGTAGGTGAGAAGTGTTTTGGAGGAAGGAGGCAGGGTGCTAGGAGAGAGACATGAAGTGATAAACAGATGGTCAGATACCCCAGTGTCATGACCCACCACATTGGTAATAGTTCCAGGAGTGGAACAAATTAAATCCAGAATGTGACCATGTTTATGGGTAGGAAAATCAACAAGCTGATGCAACTCAAAACAGCTTAACAGTGATGAAAAGTCAAGAGAACCGGATGAGACAGAGTCAATATGGATGTTGAAGTCACCAAGAGTAACCAGAGAATTTGATAGAGGACTGAGAGTGGAAAGGACTTCACCAAGTTCTTGCAAGAAGTCAGAGACCGAGCTGTTAGGGGGGCGGTAAACTAACAAAAGTACAGATGAGTTGTAACCAGATGTTTTAACTGCCATGCATTCACAGTGAACTGTTTTCTGAATTGTAATTTCACTGATAGTATATTTACTATTAAATATGACAGCTAAACCACTAGTTTATTTTAAGTTTGCTTGGCATATTACTTGTAGTTTACTATTTATTTATTTAGTTTACTTGAAATATACTCCTTAAAGTATTCTTAAAGTTTACTGTATGTACACAAGAGTGTGATGCATTTACAAAATCACAAGACAGAATGTTGAAAACAAGTTTGATATATTTTCAAACATTTCACACATTTAAAAACATTTATTTGAATATCTCACAAAAAAAGTAAAATGAACTGAACTTTGAACTAGTTCAGAATTAAAATTGTGAACTTTGAATGTGAACTTCCCTTTGAGCATGTATGAACTGAACTTGAACTAGTTCAGAAAATCTGGCACAACACTGACTATTCAGTATGGAAGTATGCGGTTTCAGACGCAACCCATTACACGTGTAACTAACGCAACATAGACTATATCGATATAAATGATATTGTCTCATCTTATATCTCGTATGAAAATATATCAATATTTCTCAAAATCTCGATATATCGCCCAGTCCTAGTAAAGGCCACATATACTTAAACTATTATGTATACTTGTCAGTATAAGCCAAGTATACTTAAGTATAACGCATTGAGCGTGAGACACACGCATTTGACCGTCTTCACACGCTCTCACGCCACACTTCCGATTTCTCACGCCGAAAAAAAAATCTAGTTTATTTACCTCTGATCCACATCTATGATTCAATGAGTTACTAGTTCGCTCTGGCGCCAACCACCGGCGATCAATAGATCGCGATATAATACTTAATTTATGTCCATTTTACGTTCGCCACCCCCCACCCCCCCACCCCGCCGTCAACAATTTACACTCGCCACCTCCTCCAGGATCAAATCTCACTCCAAGCGATCTTGAAAAGTTGGCAACCCCGAGTACATAAAAAGTAAACTAAAAGTATACTTGCTTATTCTTTAGTTTAAAAGAAGTATACTAATAGTACACTTGAATAAACGTTTTTTTCGTAACAACTTCCAGACATAAAAAGACGCAGTGGCACTAGAAGGAAAGTCTGCATCAGATTTAAGGGCAGGGCTCTCAAGTCTCACGCATTGAGCATGTGACACACGCATTTGACCGTCTTCACACGCTTACACGCCACACCTCCGATTTCACACGGCGAGAAAAAAAATCTAGTTTATTTACCTCCGATCCATATCTATGTCGCCCTCCACTGGCGATCGATCGCGATATACAAGGTATATTACACCCCCCCCCCCCTCACCCCCGCTCAACAACTGACGTTCGCCACCCACCCCCCCCCCCCCCCCCCCCACCGGTCAACAACTCTCACACTCTGGCATGAATCCAAGACTTGAGAGCCCTGTTTAAGGGACATTAGAAATGTAGAAATCTATGTATTTATAGATTTCTTTGATAATAAAATAGAGAATATTAGACAAAATATAAAACCCTTTATTAGCAATACAACTGGTATGTCATCTGGTTTGGTTGATATTGATTTAAATTACATACCGGGAGAAAAACTTGATGCTTTTCATCCACTCCCAAAATCAGAATTAGAGAAAATAATTTCTTCCTTAAATTGTACTACCTGCACATTAGACTCAGTTCCCTCAAAGTTATTAAAAGAGGTATTACCAGCTGTAACTGAACCTCTTCTAACTATAGTTAACTCATCCATTACAATAGGTCACATGCCCAAATCATGTAAATTAGCAATTATCAAACCTCTGATCAAGAAACCAAATCTTGATCCGACTGTGCTATCTAATTATAGACCCATTTCAAACACATCATTTATATCTAAGATCATAGAAAAAGCTGTTGCCCAGCAATTATGCCTATATCTGCATAGGAATAACACATTTGAAAAGTTCCAATCTGGTTTTAGGCCCCATCACAGTACTGAAACAGCATTAGTTAAAGTAACAAATGACCTCCTCCTTGCATCAGATCAAGGCTATGTATCACTGTTAGTGCTTCTTGATCTTAGTGCAGCTTTCGACACAATTGATCATAGGATCTTGCTAGAAAGGTTAGAACGCTGGGTTGGAGTCTCAGGCACAGCCCTTTCTTGGTTTCAGTCTTACTTAACAAATCGCTATCAGTTTGTAGAGCTCAATAATATTTCATCCAAACATACAATGGTTAAATATGGGGTCCCGCAAGGCTCCATCTTAGGACCACTATTATTTACATTATATATGCTACCATTGGGCACAGTTATAAACAAACATGGTGTCAACTTTCACTGCTATGCGGATGACACTCAACTTTACATATCAGCCAAACCCAATGACAAACTCAGTTTAGGAAAAATTGAGGCCTGTGTAAGAGATATTAAATGCTGGATGTCTCTAAACTTCCTACAATTAAATGAGGACAAAACAGAAGTTCTCCTTGTGGGCCCTAAGGCCGCAAGACAGAAAATTCCAAATTTAATGCTTAATCTTGCAGACTATCCCATTACACCTGGCACAGTAGCCAAAAACCTAGGCGTCATACTCGACTCCGACCTATCATTTGATAAATATATAGATAATACTACTAGGATAGCTTTTCTACATCTCCGCAACATTGCCAAATTAAGAAATGCATTATCACAGGATGATGCAGAAAAATTGGTGCACGCCTTTGTTAGCTCTAGACTAGACTACTGCAATTCACTACTGTCAGGATGTTCAAATAGGAATCTAAATAAACTTCAAGTAGTTCAAAATGCCGCAGCTAGAGTTCTGACCAGAACTAGAAAATTTCAGCATATTAGACCAGTCCTATCAGCCCTGCATTGGCTCCCAGTTAAATTTCGTATTGATTTTAAAATTCTATTATTAGCATATAAAGCACTACACGGGCTTGCTCCTGAATACCTCCAGGAACTTATTTCCTACTATGAACCCCCACGTCAACTAAGATCACAGGGTGCTGGTCTGTTATTAGTTCCACAAATTAACAAGGTAACAGCAGGGGGAAGAGCCTTTTCTTATAAGGCCCCCCAGCTTTGGAATAATCTTCCTAAATGTGTCCGGGACTCTGACACAGTCACAATCTTTAAATCTAGGTTGAAAACCCACTTATTTAGTCTAGCATTTGATAATTAATATCCCCCTTAGATAAAGGTACAGATCCAGGGGTTCATAGACGAAGGGTTTTATGGTAGACTGGGGTGCTGGTGCTGTCATCCTGTCACTGCTCGTGGTCACTCAAGTTTGTTGACAGTGCAGTGGACGGATGCCATTGTCTCAGAATGCCCCCAAGCCTATGTTACCTTCTGGTTCTGCCTTTTTTTTTTTAGCTAGGCTGTAATAATTTAACTTAGTGCCGGAGTTGCTGCCACACTCCAGAAATGTTTATAATTTTACCTGTCTGTATATGTCCTCATACAGAGCTAATTTTCCCTGTTTCATTTCTCCACATGACTGCCCGCCTGCTTGAGGTATAATGAGATGAGGAGAGACAAGCGATCCATCCTGGCCGGCCACCTCCTGCCTAACCGGATGCCTACACCATGATGGACATTATTACATCTTTTTCGGTCTAAATGGACATTATTGCATCTTTTACATTCTGTCTACATTCTGTCTATATTGTTGTTGTTGTCATGGTGACCGGTGTCGGCCAGAGGAGGATGGGCTCCCCCCCTGAGTCTTGGTTCCTCTCAAGGTTTCTTCCTCATGCAAAAACTAGGGAGTTTTTCCTTGCCACTGTCGCCCTTGGCTTGCTCACTGGGGGCTAGGACTCGGCACTTGTAAAGCTGCTTTGTGACAACAACTGTTGTAAAAAGCGCTATATAAATAAAATTTGATTGATTGATTGATTAGTGACACTGTGACGTTGGACTTCACCTGTGTTGTGTGTCCCCGCTGATTAGCTAAACTGTGCACTCTGAACACGGCCAAGCAAAACTAGCTCTAGAGCTAGCTGTTAGTAGATTGGTGTGAGTAGTTAGCTGTAAACCGAGCTAAAAGTTAGTAGTTAGCTGGGAGTTAGCTGTAAACAGAGCTAGCTGTTAGTAGTTAGCTGTGAGTAGACTTAGCTGTAAACAGAGCTAGCTGTTAGCCCAGCTAGCCTGTATTCTGATAAAGATGTAGTTTCAGAGCAATCTTTACCTGTCCTCTGAACTTTAACAACTGTTTAACCAGCCTGTGTCAGCACTGTAAGCACATGACATTTAATAAATAACAAAATTATTAGCCTAACCAATACTCCTGCCCAGAGTCCCCAGATGGCAGCCATGGTCTTGTGGTAGGGAACTGGTCTTGTGACCGGAGGGTCGTGGGTTTGATTCCCAGACCTGAGGCCATGACTGAGGTGCCCTTGAGCAATGCACCTAAACCCAACTGCTCCCCGGGCACCGGGCTAGGGCTGCCCACCGCTCTGGGCATGTGTGATCCACAGCCCCCTAGTAATCACTAGTGTGTGTTTGTGTGTGTGTTCTAATTGCACAGATGGGTAAATGCGGAGGACAAATTTTGATTGGGGAGTAAATTCACAATTGACAAATATGGCACATTTCATTTCATTTTTTTTCATTTCATGGAGTACAGAATATCTGAAACATCCAGGCCACAAGGTGTCAGTATAATGGCTGTTTCATAATGTGAAGAAGAATCATTGGGGAATTTATTGTTTATTGTAGTTGAGGATGATGGTGGTGTTGCATAAATAGTTTCCATTTACAGAAGTGCATGGTGGGTGATAAAATTGATACATAAAGGAAACATGAAACTCTGTTACTAACAGGTTGTATATTTTAAGAAAGTGAACAAATACCATGCCTAACATAAGATACAAAGCTGTAATTGTAATACACCCAGCTCAGCTAAGTGTGACTCGTTGGAGATATAAGACACACACACACACACACACACACACACACACACACACACACACAGAGAGAGAGAGAGAGAGAGAGAGAGAGAGACCAGGGATAAGCTTTGGTGTGTGGTATGAGTTTTGTAAATGTAAACAGAAGAGGTGATTCATGTGTAAAGCAGGTTGGCCCACCATCATTCCAACCGCATGTGTTAATCACGTCCTCCACCACCACACAATAGCCTAAGAGTCCCAGATTTATCCCACCTCTTCCAGCTCTTCTGGGGGGGATACTGAGGCTCAAATTTTTCAAATTGAGCCCTTTCCCTCTGGTAACTAGAAAATTAGGTAGCTGCATTACAGAGCTGCTAAGCGTCATATTGAATAATATAGGCCTACAGCATGATATTCAGGAGAGTAGTGTGTAGTATACAGTACATACTGAATGCAGTATGCAATATGTCATTTCTAATACAAACATTAACTAACGATCCCTCAGTACTTTCAGATCTTGTTTGTCGTTTCCAAATCCCTAGAGAGGACGAAAAGCTCTGGATTCGTCCTTTCGAAACACATCAGATTCGTTATCAGCCATGATTCATGGGCCCCTGGGCGTCCATATAAGGACTGTTACATCACGAGCGAGGCACCCACCTTTTTAGAACGCTGACGTAGTCCTGGAGCGCGAGGAGGGGCGCGAGGAGGGGTGCGGGTGTCCCGTCGGCACGAGCGCAGATAGCACGGAACAGCTGCAGAGCGGTGCTCGTGCACTGAATTACACCGAGCAGAAAACAAGAAAATTAGAATCTCACACAAACGGTTCAATAAATTGTAAGCAACAAAATTTAAAACATGGTCGATCGCGAGCAGCTGGTTCAAAAAGCTCGGTTAGCTGAACAGGCAGAGAGATATGACGACATGGCAGCGGCCATGAAATCGGTAAGTCATCCCTCATTTATTCTGGTGGTAATAACGACCTTTCTATATTGTTTAATCGTTTTGCTGTCAAAAGAAATTGGTGGGTTACCAGAAAAGCTTTTAGAACCTTCTGGGTGATGTTCTGATACCAGATATGTCTGGATCTACATGCACTTGGACTATGTAAATAATCTGGTTTATATTATGTGGTGGGAATTACAAACAGATGCATTGCACATTAAGTCTCACAAATTGCTTTTGGATGTCAATTTACGATGGAAACTACGGCACAAACCCGACTGGGTGTAGACCGTGTGTTCCTTGGGCGGTGCCTCGTGCCATAGACCAGCTTACAATAAAATGAATGAGGCGACAAGCAAATGTCCTGAAATGTTTCAACACTGCTTTGACCTCTACACCTAAAGAAAATCAACATTTCGTCGCTGAAAAATTGCTGCTGACCTCACTTTCGTATTGGTTGGCACCTCATTCATTCATTGTCATTTGAGAGAAGGTTGCTACCGTAAAAATGAAAAGAAAAAACCTTTTAAACGTTTAAGTAGCCACATCTGGCCACTGGCCAGACAAAAGATACACCCAAAAAACACCAGATTTCTGTCATCTGGACTGAAGGCTTTGCCTCAATGCAGGTTTTTAATTCACGAGCACAATTTTATTAATGTCTTTCGACGTTCGTCTTTTTACCCCACAAATGCGAGCTATTTTTCCTCTAAACAAACGTTAGAGGCAGTAGAATTCCTTCCAGAACGTTCCATCCTTGTCATATTGCAGTGGGGCCAGGACTCAGGGTGCTTATTGCACGCTTTGTTTTTGTCTATGGCCATATTTGATCAAATTTTACCGCAAAAAGTGTTTATTATAATCCCATATTTGCATAATATTGTAGCATGAAATTTGAAGTTTGTCATATAAATTGCATAGTTTTGTGACATACATGAAAAGGAGCCATCATCCACTGAATGACCTTAATAGATGCAGTAAGCTGTTTTGCCATGTATGGCTTATGACCCAATTATCAAGCAAGGGCTTTTAGGTGTGCAGAATTAGGAGAAGAAATATTCACATTAACACCCCTTTTGCTTTGAAGGTCCATGAAAGTTTTATTCAGGCAAGAAAGGGCGAGGACACATGCATTTTAATTTGATCTTTGCCTCGCTCACAAGTGAGTGACACTGGTGTCATTGCCACACAGGCCAAAGATGCCCCCCCCCCCCCCGCACTCCCCACCCCTCTGCCTTGTTAAACGTTGACATCATGTCTTTTTAGCTATGGTGTATTTTTTCCCTGTTCTTGAGATGCTCAGAGTCAGACATGCCTTAGTGGTAACTCACTGTCCTGAATATACTAGAAATGTTGGTTTTATGGTACCGATATACATTGATAATAAAATCTAATCACGTTTCACAAGTCACATTTCGAACCTCTGAATCATTTGATTCCACCACTGGCTACATTTGTTTAGGCATCACCAGATACTACACCAGGCTACTGTATCTGAGAACACCAGTGCTCACATTAGATTTTGTATTTATTGGTTTTTAAGAACAAATAAAAATGCTATGTCAAAAAACCAAACAACTAACTTCACGGCTGCTTGGCTTGTGTATGACCCATGACATAAACACTCTGATCCTTGTACTGAAAACAAAAGTATTTGTTTTTCTTCAAGCCACAGGATGTTTGTACACTTTTCTCTGGAGGTTCCTGTACAAATATGCTATTTATTTCTAGCTCTACATCTACCGCTGGAATTATCTTCTATATATATTGGCCATTGTACAGTGGCATGCAAGCCTTCTGTATGTTTTATAAGCCAAATTTTGCACAATTAATTGGCAATAATGCCAAAAAAAGCAACCCTCAGAAGGCCTCAACAGGAGCCTAGGGTGATATGAATGTCTGCATGTCTTCCAGTAGTTAAAGTGTCAGAGTGGATATCAGGACAGGCTTGTGTGTTTTTATAGAAAAAATTGATTATTATACCAATTATACATCATTGTCATTCTTAAATTCTCCATATATGTTCATTCCAGTGAACAGGGTGACAGTTTGCAGTGAGGCCAACATACACAGTCATTGTTTGCAAATGATTGAAATGATTCTTTCAGAACTTTTTTGCAGAGGTGGTCCATGTCCTCATGAGTTAGTGTTACAGTACTGAGACCAGCGCCGTCCACGTGGTGTCTGCAGGATGCTGGTGCTCCCAGTGGCCGATCCCTCACTCTGGGATTACACCCAGCACCCACGTTAGGACAACGCATGGTGTTGAGTGTTTTCCTGCACACCACACCACTCCTAAACGTCTGCAGCTCAATAGGTCCACAGACCAACACTCAGCAAACTGATACTTGTTATTATCCCAAGATAAAAACTATCATGCCCATTTGTGTTCAAAACCACCTCTCACCTCCCAAAGAACTGCTCATACTATAGTTTGAATAGTTTGTTAGATAATAGCATAAAGTAAAAAATATTGGTAAACACTGGTAAATGCTTGACAGTAGAATTACTGCATTATAACACTGTTGCTAAATGCTGGTCAGATTAGGCTGATAGCAGTAAGAACAGTAATACATTGTTGCACTCAAATACCTATAATTCAGTCTCAGTGAGTCTCAGTGAGTCTCGGTGAGTCTCGGTGAGTTGTGTCTAAAAGCCGTTAGCTTCAGCATTAGTCCTATGTATAAAAGCACTTTTAGCTTCAGGGTTACTGGTGAATTGCTTTCTGGCTATGCTGTTACACTGAATTAATGGTCAAAGAGACCAGCTGTTATACATTTATTGACTTGAAAATTCCACTGGAGGAGGAAGCTTTTATACATAATGCTCTCAGAACCAAAACATGCCCATCCCAGTATGACAGGGGACGGAGGGCATGACAGAACTATTAGTGCATTTATCATTTTTATACTCACTCAGGTTCCGGTTGAAATGGTCTTTACCATCATGTTCATGTCTTTATTCGTTCCCCATTAATAACATTAAACTTTTTACATTTTTCAATAAGTGAGCTATTGTTCACTCTATTGTTGACTCTATTGTTGACTCTTAGACACACCACTGCATAATTAGAGTTTTATGCACATGTTTAAAATGCAGTTGCAGTTTTAATTTATTAATTTAATTTCCATGATTTAGAAACACTGAGACTGCTTGAGAGTTTTTTTAAATTGCACATTATTAAGTCCACAGTTAATTTGGTTACGTCTACAGTGTTATGAATAGATATTACATGATTTTGATGGTCTGTTCATGTCTCTGCTTGTGAGCGGTGCTGACTGACTGCTGTCTGCATCACTTGTAAGCAGCAGTATGATGTGGTTTAACAGGCCCAGTAATAACAGCTGACGTGTCTGTGCTGTCCTTTTGTAATTGTAGGACAAACAAGCAGTGAACATCAGACTTCAGATTTGTTCTGGCACCATTACTCAGTGAGATGTGAGTTGTCAGATGTGACTTGTGAGTTGTCAGATGTGAGATGTTAGTTGTGAGATGTGACATGTGAGTTGTGAGATGTGAGCTGTGAGATGTGAGATTTGTAGGGTACCATGTGTTAACCTTAACTACATCAAGCTCTTCTTTTCTGGCACTACATTGAAACTCAGCATTGAAAGGAGAAATGTGGCTCTCTTGGTATAAGAGAAGATGAGTGAGAAGCCACAGTAACAGGTGAAGTGCAGTTAGCGTCTTAGCTTACAGTGCAGTTAGCGTCTTAGCTTACAGTGCAGTTAGCGTCTTAGCTTACAGTGCAGCTGCCTACGACTGTCCGTGGGAACATTTTACCCCAACACACACACACATACATGCACACACACATGCACACACACACACACACACACACACGTGCACACACATGCACACACAAACACGCACACACACACAAACACACACACACACACACAAACACACACACACACACTCAGCAGTTTGCAGTTTCTCACACTCACAGTGCAACACATGATGAGATGATTGCCATGGAAACTGGAATCGGCACCAGGCGTTCAGTGCTCACCCGTCTGTGAGCACAGCTGTATTGGGAGAACTGACAACCCTGTGCATGTGGATGTTACCATGGCACCATGAGGACCAATCACAGCTGGGATTACATTTGCTTGTCTCCTCACATCATGCATATTCATTAGTAATGTCTTTGTAATGTTGTGTTAGTGTATCAAAAGAAAGGTAAGAATGAAAGCAGCTGTGGTGTTCAGGCTGGTGGTGTTCAGGCTGGTGGTGCTGTCCCATCTTCCTTAATCTGCATCCACTTCGTTTTATAGGTGACGGAGCTGAATGAAGCTTTGTCCAACGAGGAGAGAAACCTCCTGTCAGTGGCCTACAAGAACGTCGTCGGTGCTCGACGTTCTTCTTGGAGGGTCATTTCTAGTATCGAGCAGAAAACCTCTGCGGATGGCAACGAGAAGAAGATCGAGATGGTACGAGCCTACCGTGAGAAGATCGAGAAGGAGCTGGAGGCTGTGTGTCAGGACGTGCTGAACCTGCTCGACAACTTCCTGATCAAGAACTGTGGCGACACCCAGCACGAGAGCAAGGTGTTCTACTTGAAGATGAAGGGGGATTACTACCGCTACCTGGCGGAGGTGGCCACAGGAGAGAAGCGCTCCACGGTGGTGGAGTCCTCGGAGAAGGCTTACAACGAGGCGCACGAGATCAGCAAAGAGCACATGCAGCCCACACACCCCATCCGCCTGGGCCTGGCGCTCAACTACTCTGTCTTCTACTACGAGATCCAGAACGCGCCAGAGCAGGCCTGCCACCTGGCCAAGACGGCCTTCGACGACGCCATCGCTGAGTTGGATACCCTGAACGAGGACTCCTACAAAGACTCCACCCTCATCATGCAACTGCTCCGTGACAACCTCACACTGTGGACGAGCGACCAGCAAGACGACGAGGGCGGTGAGGGCAACAATTAAAGAAGCAGACCCCTACTCGGGAAAAAATCCAAAATGAATCGGCTGGTGAACTGTGGTAGCCGCTTGGTCGTGGTGTCCCCTGCAGCTACCGCTCTTTATTTTTCCACGAGTTAAAAGAAAAAAATATCGAGGGTGAAGAAAAGGGGGGCGGGGGGGGCTGAAGTCTTAGTTTGACTATATACAGAATATATACAGCTGAACAGGCCTCTGTCTTCTTGGTTCTCTTTGACATTCGCCAAAACCCACTGAAAGTGTCAGTCAGTCAGTCAGCCAGCAGGGGTCGCTGTTGGTCTGGAATGGCAGCCGCATACTGGCATAGAGACTGATGTAGTTCAAAGGGATGCTGCTTATTTATGTTTGTGAGGTAGTAGAAAAGCATTTGAAAAAGAGAGTGATCTGTTAAAGAAAAAATACACTTGAATGAGAAGTTTGCAAAAGAGTTCGAAATGGTTCCAGTATTAGATTCAAAATTAAAGGCTTAACATGGACAAAGCAAATTAGTTAGCAGTGTGCTGTCAGAACAGCGGTGTTCACTAACATGGGAATATGTGAGATTTAATCATCATGGCCTGCAGTAATCGTGGGATCTCCAGGAGCATCGAAATATACGATATTTAATCAAACCAAGTAATGATGAGTCATCATATCTGCTGGTACTGGAACCATAGACTGTTTTGAAGGTCAGATGTGAGCAGAGGCAGAGAGACCTATCTGTTAAAAAAATAGAAAATAAGAAAAATATTGCAGCTTCAAAGTTTGTGGTTCTGTGTTTAATTTATTTTTGCACTTGCCAACTATACTGTTTTGTCAGTGTAAGATAATTACAATGATACTATCAATGATTCAATATTGTGCATGCTCGTGGTGTATTTACACAGTAGCTTGACTTTATTAACTTAAATCTTGAATGTTATGTATTCCTATGATTGAGAAGTAAACAGGCTTCATATTGATTACTCATAATTTATAATTTTGTTTTGATTTGCTATACCAAAATTGTGATTGTTAAACAATAAATTGAACTGTTATGGACGTTGCTTTTGTGACATGAGATGTTTATTTCTTTAGCTGGATAGAATCTTGAAACTCAGTCCTGATCTATTTTACCCGTGTACATGTTTTTATTGGTAAACTATAATCATGACATTGTGTTTAACAATGTTTCCACTGAACAATATATGAGTGTCATTTTATGCACAATGAACCATGTTCAGTTTCAACTACAGTGGAATATCAGAAGTGTTTCTGTTACATACCCAGAACATGGACCAGAACTTGTATTTGGTATTTTTTTATCGTTCATATTGTTGTTTTTGTTTCCTGTTTTTGACATTTAGCTGTCTCCCGGGTGATGGATATCCTGAATCTGAATAATGACGTAGCTTTTGCACACGAGCCAAAAATAATGACAAAAATGAAAAAAAACTGAACAAACAACCCCCCCAAAACAAATAAAGACTTCTAGCGCTTGGCCTGTCTCCATGCTGGTAATGTGCTGTCTGTGGTTGTGTTCTGGGAAGCTTCACTGGGTGTTTGGACACCATGGCTCCTCAGTGCTCCTGTGGTTTTGACTGCACATGAAGCTCCGTGCACAACTGCAGCACAGGGGCATCTCATTCAGACACCTGCTCCGTGTCCACCTCCACCCACCTGCTGTGTGTCCACCTCCACCCACCTGCTGTGTGTCCACCTCCACCCACCTGCTCCGTGTCCACCTCCACCCACCTGCTGTGTGTCCACCTCCACCCACCTGCTCCGTGTCCACCTCCACTCACCTGCTGTGTGTCCACCTCCACCCACCTGCTCCGTGTCCACCTCCACCCACCTGCTGTGTGTCCACCTCCACCCACCTGCTCCGTGTCCACCTCCACTCACCTGCTGTGTGTCCACCTCCACCCACCTGCTCCGTGTCCACCTCCACCCACCTGCTAGGTTCCTCGCCTACTCACCGGTCATCTTGGAGGAAAAACTGCTTGAACTCCGTTAAAGCTCAGACACTACGATTATGTTAGACAGGAAAGAGACCTCCTGAGATTCTGCTTGGTTCAAACTTTTCAGCCAGTACAAAACTCAGAAACACTAGATGGGTTTGTGTTCAGTTCAAATGTAAAACCACAGGACATTCTCCCAATCGTTTAGTACATCCCAGTATGTGCATCAGTCCGTGTTCACAATGTTCAGTAGCTAATATATGTAAAAAAAAAAATATATATATATATATATATATATATATATTACAGCTCATATAGTTACGGCTCAGTCCTGCAGACATGTGGCTTACACCACAGCACCAGGGATATCTGCAAGTATGTTTTTCTTACGTATCAGGAGTTTATCTAAATGTATCAGTATCAACATCCATGTAGTCATTTTAGCTCTAATGTGGGGTAGGTGTAGTTCACTACACTCGATCCTCAACATGAAGACAGAATAACGAGACTGAAGAATACAAATAGAAATTAACATTTTAGAATGACTCGTTAATATCACTGACAGTAAAGCTTGTTAAGATATAGGACAGATTTGACATGAATTACTAATGGTTCTAGAGGAAAACTGATTTATCTTGTCAAAAATCCAGTCATCATGGATTTAAAGAGATGTTTAATGAGTGGCCTCTGAATATTTTGATGTTCACTATTGGATCTGCCAGAATTCTGCTGCAACCTCACACAGCACCACACACCCAGACATGCAAGAGGTGAATTTCTCTGTTTGAACTGGTCTGCAATGCCAGCCAATGACAGGCGGCCTGATCCTGCATTTGCACCAATCCTACAACTGTTGCTAGGGCTGGGGACACTCCCCCTTATTAGCACCATTCCCACTGGTACTGCTCAGACACCCAGAACAACCTGCAAAAAAGCGAAGGCTGCTGTGTGCGAGAGGGCATTAGCATTCAGGAGCAGCCTCCCCACCTCCACACAGAGGTGGAAGAACTACACCCTCCTCCACAACACAAGAACTACACCCTCCTCCACAACACAATAACTACACCCTCCTCCACAACACAATAACTACACCCTCTTCCACAACACAAGAACTACACCCTCCTTCACAACACAATAACTACACCCTCCTCCACAACACAAGAACTACACCCTCCTCCACAACACAAGAACTACACCCTCTTCCACAACACAATAACTACACCCTCCTCCACAACACAAGAACTACACCCTCTTCCACAACACAAGAACTACACCCTCCTTCACAACACAATAACTACACCCTCCTCCACAACACAATAACTACACCCTCCTCCACAACACAAGAACTACACCCTCCTCCACAACACAAGAACTACACCCTCCTCCACAACACAAGAACTACACCCTCTTCCACAACACAATAACTACACCCTCCTCCACAACACAAGAACTACACCCTCTTCCACAACACAAGAACTACACCCTCCTTCACAACACAATAACTACACCCTCCTCCACAACACAATAACTACACCCTCCTCCACAACACAATAACTACACCCTCCTCCACAACACAAGAACTACACCCTCTTCCACAACACAAGAACTACACCCTCCTTCACAACACAAGAACTACACCCTCCTCCACAACACAATAACTACACCCTCCTCCACAACACAAGAACTACACCCTCTTCCACAACACAAGAACTACACCCTCCTTCACAACACAATAACTACACCCACCTCCACAACACAATAACTACACCCTCCTCCACAACACAATAACTACACCCTCCTCCACAACACAAGAACTACACCCTCTTCCACAACACAAGAACTACACCCTCCTTCACAACACAAGAACTACACCCTCCTCCACAACACAATAACTACACCCTCCTCCACAACACAATAACTACACCCTCCTCCACAACACAATAACTACACCCTCCTCCACAACACAGCTCTCCTAGTGCAGACAAAAAGACTCCATTCTGACAACGGCTCAGTGCTGCTGTTGTTGATAATGAAATAGACTCTGCCTATTATTTTTTTATTAAATATTATTTTTGTAATTGTGATTGAAAAGTGATATAGTTGCAAAGCAATTATTATGTTTTCTCACAAATTAGAAAATTCCAAAACATTGATAATCCACATGTAACAAAGACAGTTGGTTAACTGACTGTGAGAACACACTCACCTAGCACAGCGTTGGTCCACACTTTGGCCTTTACCTGGTCTGGAACGAGAGAGGACAGATGCTCTTCTCCAGTGGGGCAACAGAGGAGGGCTGATGGAGGTGATGGAGGTGATGGAGATGATGGAGGTGATGGAGGAGGGCTGATGGAGGTGATGGAGGAGGTGATGGAGGAGGTGATGGAGGAGGGGTGATGGAGGTGATGAAGGTGATGGAGGAGGTGATGGAGGTGATGGAGGGGGCTGATGGAGGTGATGAAGGTGATGGAGGAGGTGATGGAGGAGGGCTGATGGAGGTGATGGAGGTGATGAAGGTGATGGAGGTGATGGAGGTGATGAAGGTGATGGAGGTGATGGAGGAGGGCTGATGGAGGTGATGGAGATGATGAAGGTGATGGAGGTGATGGAGGTGATGGAGGAGGGCTGATGGAGGTGATGGAGGTGATGAAGGTGATGGAGGAGGGCTGATGGAGATGATGGAGGAGGTGATGGAGATGATGGAGGAGGGCTGATGGAGGTGATGGAGGTGATGAAGGTGATGGAGGTGATGGAGGAGGGCTGATGGAGGTGATGGAGATGATGGAGGAGGGGTAATGGAGGTGATGAAGGTGATGGAGGTGATGGAGGAGGGACTCCTGGGGAAAATAAATCCTGTGACCCTTTTGGACACCCAAATAACAAAAAAATTAACACTGTAAATCTGCATAATTTTCTTCATATGAATTATTAAGCATTCATTGGTTTATTGTGTTCACAGGTTTGTGATTGTAGAAACAAAACAAACATGTTTTTCCCAAATGTCCCTCCAGCATTCTGCACATATGACTGAGTCACTCACTCCCACTTTCCTGAATAATTAGATCCAGTGAAGCCCTGTCACCTCCACCAGAGCTGCTGCTCACAGCACAGCTGACTACACCCAACCTTGGTGCAATAACCACATCCACAGTACAGTAACCCTAACCCTAACCCCTAATGCCTAACTCTAACCCTAACCCCTAACCCCTAATGCCTAACCCTAACGCCTAACCCCTAACCCCTAATGCCTAACTCTAACCCTAACCCCTAACCCCTAATGCCTAACTCTAACCCTAACCCCTAACCCCTAATGCCTAACTCTAACCCTAACCCCTAACCCCTAATGCCTAACCCTAACGCCTAACCCCTAACCCCTAATGCCTAACTCTAACCCTAACCCCTAACCCCTAATGCCTAACTCTAACCCTAACCCCTAACCCCTAATGCCTAACACAATGTGCACAGTAAAGATCCTGTGCATAGCCTGATGGAGAACCCAAGGTCATGGGTTCATTTCCCACAGAACACACACACTTCCACACTAACCAGAACACACACTTCCACACTAACCAGAACACACACACTTCCACACTAACAATCATGAGCGTTGTTATGGATAATAGTACATGTGAAAGAACCCGTTGGCAGACTGACGGAAACCAAACCTCCATTTAACTAAAAGTGCCAGTTTTTAAATACATAGTTACTTATTTTAAATAAATAATTGCCAAATATATACTTATGTATGAACAAACCCAGTCACAGAGAGACCCAGTCATGTCAGACTCCTGAAACGGACCAGGCAGCCTGAATGATGCTGAGAGGAACATTACCATACGCGGGACACTGTCCTGAGTGGAACACTACCATACGTGGGATACTGTCCTGAGTAGAACACTACCATACGCGGGACACTGTCCTGAGTAGAACACTACCATACGCGGGACACTGTCCTGAGTAGAACACTACCATACGCGGGACACTGTCCTGAGTGGAACACTACCATACGCGGGACACTGTCCTGAGTAGAACACTACCATACACGGGATACTGTCCTGAGTAGAACACTACCATACACGGGACACTGTCCTGAGTAGAACACTACCATACGCGGGACACTGTCCTGAGTGGAACACTACCATACGCGGGACACTGTCCTGAGTGGAACACTACCATACACGGGACACTGTCCTGAGTGGAACACTACCATACGCGGGACACTGTCCTGAGTAGAACACTACCATACGCGGGACACTGTCCTGAGTGGAACACTACCATACGCGGGACACTGTCCTGAGTGGAACACTACCATACGCGGGACACTGTCCTGAGTGGAACACTACCATACGCGGGACACTGTCCTGAGTGGAACACTACCATACGCGGGACACTGTCCTGAGTGGAACACTACCATACGCGGGACACTGTCCTGAGTGGAACACTACCATACACGGGACACTGTCCTGAGTGGAACATTACCATACACGGGACACTGTCCTGAGTGGAACACTACCATACACGGGACACTGTCCTGCATACGCCATGAGTTTCATGTAATGCTAAAGACACACCAGCCCTCCAATACTGAGTCCAAGTCCATCTCTTACTTTCCCCTCGATGTGAAAGGCAGATTCAGTGGCACTAAAGATATAGAAGGTCTCATGCATTTAATTCAAATCATGTATCACTGTGTCAAGCCTGTGCCTTCAGTCCTGTCCCTTCAGAGACTAGAGGGTGTGGCCTGTGGGAGCTAGAGGGTGTGGCCTCTGGGAGAACCTATAGATTCTCTCACAAATGGAAGCTAGGCTGATTTGTTTAGCAGGCATGGACATGAGGAGAGCTTATGGGCACTGTGCCTTACACTTCTGTCTCCATTCCACTGGCTCTAAATGTATGTTTTCAAAAGATGTAGTTGACCAGGAGGAGAAGAGAAGATTCTATATTAAAAGTTTTGTTACTGAGCTTCACACAAAAAGCTGTGTCAGTGCTCTCTTTAACAGGGTTGGTGGAGTGGATTAGTTACAGCTGCCTTCTGAATGGCCACACAGCTTGGACGTGTTTCAGATTTGGAGCAGTAGACGTGGCAGACCTCAGGATACTGTGAGGAGACCTCAGTCACATGTACATAGAACACTCATGAATGTAAGCTGAGTCACTGTCTGGATATATTTTTACACATGGCAGATGTTTCGTACACTAGGGGGCGACAATGTACCTGAAGGAATATTTGGAGGTGGTAACTTTGAGCATATAATTGATAATTGATTAATACTGAGTGATTTAGCTGTTTTAAGCAACAATTTAAAATCATAAAAAAAATAATTTATTTGATCATTTTGTATTTACCTTTTTTTGTATATTATTTCATTTTATGTCTTTATTTTGGCAGTATTGTTTTAACTGTTTAAGGTAATCGGTTCAATGATGCCACAACTCCAACATTGAACGGTTGTGCTTAGTCTGTTAGAGGGAGAGATGAGAGACTAAAGTTTAACTCAGTCCAGCTAATGTACGCTGTGTACAATAGCATACTGGTATAACAGATACAGAGTACATAAGTCAATTGGTGAAAAAGTCTACTTAGTTAGTAATAGAAGGAAATGTTCTGATCAGCAGATATGATTAAATAAAAGTCCAACTGCCCGTTTTCCAGCCACAGATAGTGGATCTAAATTAGAGGTTATCTGCTTCTGAACACATTCCAGAAGATACCAAACACTATGCCATCACCTTGTTGCATGGCAACAGTTGCCACAGTAACCTCTGCTCATGGGCATATTTTCCCACCACTGAGCAACAAGCTTCTTTGTCATAGTGCCAAATGTACTAAACATGTGGATCATTAAGAACTAACAAACATCTTTATCTTATCTTTATCTTTATCTTTTCTTTATCTTATCTTATCTTTACCTTTTCTTATCTTCATCTTATCTTTATCTTATCTTTATCTTACCTTATCTTTATCTTTTCTTTATCTTTATCTTATCTTTATCTTATCTTTATCTTTATCTTTATCTTTATCTTATCTTAATCTTATCTTTATCTTTATCTTAATCTTATCTTTATCTTTATCTTTATCTTTCATATCAAAAGCTCCAAAGCGTTTCCCTTGTACCCTTGAGGGGGAATTTTGTAGATTCAGATACATCGCCGAACTCCTTAATAAACAAGGTGAACACAGAGGATGAACCGCTGGTCTTGCTGGTCAGTGTAACAACAGTGAAATAGGATTTAGCATCCTCTTTATATAATATACCATATAGGGTTAGGGTTAGGTCCTCGCTAAGGCAGCATTTAAGACAAAATATACAAACACTAAATAATAAAAAATTAGGCAAAAATATGTAATAATTTACATTAAAGTGGTGTGTGCAATATGAGGTGGGACCTCTGATTGGCCACCATATGCACACAGAACCAGAGCACACAGAACCAGAGCACACAGAACCCAGGTGTCCACTCAGAGCCACAGCACACAGAACCAGAGCACACAGAACCACAGCACACAGAACCCAGGTGTCCACACAGAACCACAGCACACAGAACCACAGCACACAGAATCCAGGTGTCCACTCAGAGCCACAGCACACAGAACCACAGCACACAGAACCACAGCACACAGAACCAGAGCACAGAGAACCCAGGTATCCACTCAGAGCCACAGCACACAGGGCTCAGAGATGCAGACTTGTTGCTGTCTGGATCCCCACATTTATTATTAACCTCCTGCTTGCATGGAGACCTGAAATGTACTGTGGAAATCCAGCACTCACAAAGACCTGCAGCATTAAGATCACTGCAGCAAAACGAACATACTACAGAAAACGAAACTACAGCCTTTTAAAAACAAAACGTCAGGAACTACTTAACCTGCTGGACAAGTCCTAGAGAATGGACACGCTCAGTGAACTAGTAATTCAGTGAACTAGTGATTCAGTGAACTAGTGATTCAGTGAACTAGTGATTCAGTCAACTAGTGATTCAGTCAACTAGTTATTCAGTCAACTAGTTATTCAGTGTTCCTCAATGCCATCCCTATTATATATACACACATACATAGTGATCAACACACAATTATGTTACTGCACCATTTAGGGCCAGCGATGTTAGGACTGTTCAAGTTAGGAATGTTGAGTTAGTTAACTATGTTCTCCATGGCCACACACAGACACTCAAAGATTACGAAGCACATTATACAATGAAAAGTCTCATAAAGATGAACCTGCATCTGCCAAACTGATGAGAAAAACTGACCACTGCTTAATGTTATTCTAAGGACATCCTTTAGGGGGCAGTGGTGTTTTTTCACATTCTCTATACTGCAACATAAAATGCCACTTTGCATGTGACATTTAAACTGGTCCTGCTTTTGATCTTGTAATTAATGACTGATGCAATTTCCTGTCAGTAAGACGATGAAAAACACGAGATTCAGCGAGTCACTGTTTATTTTCACTAGCAGTAACACCTTCTGTAATTTATTTGCTGATACAGGCCTCACACATTAGCTTGCAGGCCAGTAAAATGCAGATGTGGACATTCTAGGTTCAGAAAGTAAAACAAGATTTAGCTCAGGCTTCCTGGATTGTGTTGATTCCATTAATTTTACCTGGATGGCATTAATTAGAAAATCCAGCAACCTTGAGTAAAATCCTGGGAATCCTGAACCTGGAATGTCCACCTCTGGTAAGATGTCAATCTTTACGTATTCAACATATTCATATGTAAGATTAAATATTCGAGATATCCATTCCCAAAGAGAAACTTTTTTCCAGCTGGAAGATGAACTGCTATGTAGCTGCATTCAAAGATGTCCTGTATTTCAAATCATGTCCTGTGTTTCAGCACGGGGGCTGAACTGAAGCTCACAGAGGCCCCGCCTCCTCCTTCTCTGCTCCTGTTGCTCACACTGCTGTCTGCCACATAATTAAGACTTAATATAATATGAGGAAATGCTGGACTATAATAATATAATATGTAGAAATGCTGGAGTTTGAATGGCTGAATGGATATGACAGAAACCAACATACTGGCATCCCATGAAGGCTGAAACCAAGACTCATCAGCTGGAACATACCTCAAAGATGAAGATGGGTGAACATTTTTGGAGGCTTCAAATAACAACGTTTCCCTGCGGGAAAACAACCAAAAGAAATGACTATGTCAGCATGACTGTGCCAGTAAGTATATCCTGGATCTCAGGAGGAGTGTGTGAAGTCTGTACAATGCTGACTAACAAGATCAGACCTACTCAGGCATTCTTGGATGAGCGTGTTCTCAGCATATACTTCACCAGGATCTGTGGAGCAGAGAAACGAGTCATTATTGAGACTCAAATATTTATTTTCCTTCTTACAAAACAGTCATCATGCACGTGAGACCATATGTGTTCTGACTGAGATGTTGTGCTTACTATAACAGACATGCTGGGGATCGTTCTGATAGATCTGCACCTCCTGCTGGATTACAGCTCCACTAGACATGATAGACAGAAGGGGCGGGGTTAGACATGATAGACAGAAGGGGTGGGGTTAGACATGATAGACAGAAGGGGTGGGGTTAGACATGATAGACAGAAGGGGCGGGGTTAGACATGATAGACAGAAGGGGCGGGGTTAGACATGATAGACAGAAGGGGTGGGGTTAGACATGATAGACAGAAGGGGCGGGGTTAGACATGATAGACAGAAGGGGTGGGGTTAGACATGATAGACAGAAGGGGCGGGGTTAGACATGATAGACAGAAGGGGTGGGGTTAGACATGATAGACAGAAGGGGTGGGGTTAGACATGATAGACAGAAGGGGCGGGGTTAGACATGATAGACAGAAGGGGCGGGGTTAGACATGATAGACAGAAGGGGTGGGGTTAGACATGATAGACAGAAGGGGCGGGGTTAGACATGATAGACAGAAGGGGCGGGGTTAGACATGATAGACAGAAGGGGCGTGGCTAGACGTGACAGCTATCATATAAGAAAAGCAGTTCATCTGATATTTGTGTGTAGAATTTGAATACACAAATACGATTTTGGCAAGAGTTGAAAGAGCTTTGGTTGACGTGTTTGCATTTTTCCAAAAGTGTGAAATGTTTTGTGTGTTGTGTGTGTGGCTTAGGCTGCTATGTGTTAAGTTGTGACAAAAGGAGACATACTTTTAGAAACTGTGTCTTAGAGACTGCAATAAAACTGATATCTGATCTTGATAGAATAATCACAATAGACACTGGAATTCTCAGTGCTGGATGTCTTTGTGAGCATGACATCAAATGTCCTCATGCAGGAGGACACTTTTTGCTAAACTGGTACTACAATAATTTTGAAATGAATGTGTTTGAAATCTTCAAAGCTTTAGATTCATACTTCAGTATTTTCTGTTATTAGTTTCCTTTACTAAAAACTCCAGCCAATGAAACAAGTCATTTATTGACCAGCACCATGAGAATCAGTTGATTTGCTGACTACAGCATTAGTAGAGAGCAACATTAGCAGAGAGCAGCATTAGTAGAGACTATCAACTATTTCACTAGACAGAAGTGATGAGTGCCTCACCCTTCTACTGAACCTGTGTCCATGGTTACTTAGGGTCTCGGGGGCCATGAAAGCAGGTGCTTGATAAGAGGGAGTCGCTGCCCTTAAGTTCATCAGTGACACTAAATTCTAATCTTTACATATCCATCATCTCCAAGTAGCAGTTGTGACAACTGGCTTGTTGTCCCAATGTATAATTTTCTGATAATACACTGAACAAAGATACACATAGAAGTGAGACAGTCTCAACCCCACCCTCAACCCCAACCCCACCCTCAACCCTCAACCCCAACCTCAACCCCACTCTCAACCCCACCCTCAACCCCACCCTCAACCCCAACCCCACCCTCAACCCTCAACCCTCAACCCCAACCCCAACCTCATTCCTTCATTTGTACTGGTGGAGATTAACACACTCCTACAATGAGATCATTTTCACTGCATCTGTACATTCATTATTAGACAAAATACATAATATATTCCCACAGTTGTAACTACAGAGGTCTGACATAATGTCAAGCTGAGTCATGATATATTGATCATTGTGTTGCAACAGTTTAAGTTAACAAATTTCGACCAATCAAGGAGAACCAAGCATGATTGGCTTTGTCTTACTAGGTGGCCTGAGTGTTTGGGTGTGTGCATTACTAAAATAGACATTCTTTTGCAGATAAGACTCCTGATATAGGTATTAGATGCTGAGATTGTCTCTACAGTACAAACCAAAGTGTCCACACCACTCAATTCACCTACTGAGATGGACATTTGTGTGGACTCGATGGTCGGCCTGCTCTGGTCCTGGTCGAGTGGCTTCAGCACTCCTGCAGGGAGATGAGTGAGTTCTCTTGGCTGGCTGTCACATCAATGGTGGCCACCATCTCCATACCTGTGCTCACAGCTTTTCTGTCTCACATATAGCTGTTTAACACAAATCAAACATCACAGTGACCACTGTAATCTGGCTTCTTTATAAGATCCAGCCGAGATGATGCAACAGTTTGAGTTCACATTTAAACTCATGTACTCTGATGCTGACAAGACCAAGACACCCGACCAAGACACCCGACCAAGATTAGCCAGGAGTGCATGTTCCTCCACAGTTTTTATGTAACTGTCACAGTCCAAATATATATATATATATATATATATATATATACAGTTGTGATCAAATTTATTCATTCAACCCCCACTGAAATAAAGTGTTTTGGCCAGTTTGACATTGATTTTGATCATTTCAGTCATCTTATTTACAATTATATCAAAGAGGCACTTATAAATTAGACAAACATAACATAATATTTATGATGGAATAACCACAAATGTCTTTACTGTGCTCACATCATTATCAGTTTTATTCAACCCCCTAGTGACATTATTTTTTAGTACTTAGTACAACATCCTTTTCCAGTTATGACAGCTTTCAAGCGTGAAGCATAGCTTGACACAAGTGTCTTGCAGCGACCTATGGGTATCTTAGCCCATTCTTCATGGGCAAAAGCCTCCAGTTCAGTCACATTCTTAGGCTTGCGCACTGCAACTGCCTTCTTTAGGTCCCACCAGAGGTTCTCAATTGGATTTAAGTCTGGTGATTGCGATGGCCACTCTAGAATGTTCCAGCCTTTCATGTTCAACCATGCTCTAGTGGACTTGGATGTGTGCTTCGGATCATTGTCCTGTTGGAAGGTCCAACGTCTCCCAAGCCGCAGGTTTGTGACTGACTCCATCACATTTTCCTCCAAGATCTCCTGGTACTGAAGGGAATTCATGGTACCCTGCACACGTTGAAGCTTTCCTGTACCATTAGAAGCAAAACAGCCCCAAAGCATAATTGACCCCCCGCCATGCTTCACAGTAGGCAAGGTGTTCTTTTGTTCATAAGCCTGGTTCTTCCTTCTCCAAACATAGCGCTGGTCCATTGTCCCAAACAGTTCTAATTTAGTTTCATCTGACCACAGTACACTGTCCCAAAACCTTTGTGGCTTGTCCACATGACTTTTGGCATACTGCAGTCGACTTTTCTTGTTCTTTGGAGTCAGCAAGGGGGTGCGTCTGGGCGTTCTGGCATGGAGGTCTTCGTTATGCAGTGCGCGCCTTATTGTCTGAGCTGAAACTTCAGTGCCCACATCTGACAGGTCTTTTTTCAGTTCCTTAGCAGTCACGCGGGGATTTTTCTCCACATTACGCTTCAGGTAGCGCACAGCAGTCGCGGTCAGGATCTTCTTTCTGCCACGACCAGGTAACGTTTCCACTGTGCCCTTTAACTTGAACTTGCGAATGATACTTCCGATAGTGTCTCTTGGAATATTTAAAAACTTCGCAATCTTTTTATATCCATTGCCATTCTTGTGAAGAGCAATAACCTCTTCTCTTGTCTTCTGGGACCATTCTCTTGCCTTCACCATGCTTGGAAACACACCAGTAGATGTCTAGAAGGAGCTGAGTATCACAGTCCTTTTAAATCTGCCTAATTGGTGCTTATCATGCTTGATTGCTGCTCGTTGACATCCACAGATGTTTTCAATACCTGATGGAAAACACTGGAATGAACCTCTGTTCTTAGGAGTGGTAGTCGTAAAGGGGTTGAATAATTGTGTCAATGAAGAAATCACAAAAAGGCCATTTAATACTTTATGACAAAAAAAATTGATGCTATCTTAGTTGCATTTAGTTCTTTAACAAGTCCTTGTAAGATTTCATTATGAACACAATTACAAATGTGCACTGAATTCCATAAAACCCTTCGCAGCATTGGGGGTTGAATAAATTTGATCACAACTGTATATATATATATATATATATATATATATATATATATATATATATATATATATATATATATATATATGTTCTGATGGGAAGAAAAATGACAATGAAATGACAAAATAAAAGCCAAGGAATATAAACAGTGGAAGATGAGATATTATCCACCTTAAAGGACACCCAGGCTGTCTAAACTTTACAACTGTATGTGTGACCGGTGTGTTTCTGCATTGTGTAAGAATCACTAGCCACATGCAATCTTTGTAGGCGATCTTCTTTTATTTGATCAGCCACTCCTCTCCCACAATATTAAAATGAAAAGGGGAGAGTTAAGATGGGTGGTCGCTATTTATACTTGGGGGGGGAAAACACCACAAAAGAAGAAACAGAAAGGGGAGGAGTCTGGATCCCACATATTCACAACTAGATAAACAGATAAACAAATACAGTACATTTTGTGTAATTATACACAAGTGACAGACCAACCTGGTTACATATGGACACTGAACAATATGCAAAGGATAAAATTGTACAAAACAGTTATTCACTATCAATTAAATAGTAACAATAACAATAACAGTCATGGCCTGGCGGTTAGGGAACTGGTCTTGTGACCGGAGGGTCGTGGGTTCGATTCCCAGACCTAAGGCCATGACTGAGGTGCCCTTGAGCAAGGCACCTAACCCCAACTGCTCCCCGGGCGCCGGGCTAGGTCTGCCCACCGATCTGGGCACGTGTGATCCACAGCCCCATAGTAATCATTAGTGTGTGTGTGTTCTGACTGCACAGATGGGATAAAATCGGAAGACAAATTTCGATGGGGTTAGAGTAGTGAGCTTTAAAAGCGGAGAAGTGCGCTATTACATCACTTCCGGAAATACATTCCATTGTCGATATTCAATCTACACCATTATAACTCTGGATTGTTCAACACAAAACTACATTTTTCTCGTCAATATTATTAAAGCTTAAAGAGTTAATATACATTTATACGCGTGTATGCAAGTGCCAATTCTGGCGACTGATTAAATTGTACCTAATGGTAATAGACAATCAGTCGCTCAGATCAAATGTGCTGTCCGTGGTGCTGATTTCTAAAGATCTGACTTGTTAGCTATAATCCTTATTTCACAGTGACTGGTTTAATAATAGATAGGCACCTAATCGGCAAAGTAATACTTCTTAGTGAATCACGTGCAAAAAATGGTTGTTCATATGCTGACGATAACCTTCGCAACGCTGTGCTCACACACACACACACACACACACACACAAGGGGGGGGGGTGGGGGTGGCGCACTACTCTAGTTTAGCCTCAAGAGACGAATTACAGTTACAATATTTTGCCCTCGAGTCTCATGGCATATTAACTACTGAAAACTACAACAGAAACAAAGCAAAACATGACCCATAGATGGGACTCCAGAACTTATTTGGACCGCTTCAAGTATTTAAGTATCGCCGAGTTGAGGGATATGTTGGAGGATGAGGAGAGGATTGACTGGCTCGTCAGGGTTGGCCCACAGGTACTTTTTCCATTTTGTTTGAGTATTAAAGAAATAGTGTAACCGTTTACATTTCAAAGACGTTCTGAGATGCAATATTCATTTGTGTTTTTTTTTATGTTTTACTTTTTAAAAACATTAATCGTTTGCGAGTTCCGTCAGAGCTTTGAAGCAAACCTTAGACTGAAAAATCAATTAACAGCGCATCTTTTGTTCACATTACTTTTAAATTCAATATTCGTTTCCTATACAATTTTCATGTATAGATGCAGAAACATCAGAGGCAGAAAGAGATTAAGTGGGGCTCCAACCGGAGGCTTGCGGAGCGAAATTTATCTTACCAGCCCTTTCTGAACAACAACAAACTACTCTTAGCGGAAAGATATCGGGTTCTGGGTCAACTGTCCTTCTCGGTAAAACATAAACAGAAGGAATTGAGTAAGTGCCTCGAAAATTGTGGAGTAATCTGGTTCCTTTGTGACTCCAATACTGCTTATTCAAGCCTTATTTTGACTAAATACTTTTAGATCGTTTGCATGGTCTCCCTGTCAGTCTCGGGACAAGCCAGCGCTGTCAAGAGGAAAGAGTTATTGATTTGGCAGACATATCGGAGGTAAATATTTAACATACAGCTGGAATGTAAATGTAAAATGTAGGTAACGCAGCTAATATCTAGGACCCACACATCCGTTTCACTAATTCACAGGATCTTTGGAATACGTTCATAAGGGGAGACCTGCTGCTGGCGGATTTTGTGAAGTCGTTCAGAAGAGCGCGAGCGTTATACCACCAACACCTTGTTATGATGGACAAACTCCTGCAGTTCACCAGAGGACGCAGAGCGCGAGCGCGTGGCGCCGCGGTGCCCCCAGTCAGTGAGTCGCGCGCGCCAAATGCAGTGCACGTGTTTCACCACCACCTCTCTCCCGTAGTCATATTTCCCCCCTCCCTTCACTGTTTGACGGGACTTTCCCTTAAATCACGATACCTGCCTCCTCTTAACCACGGCCACGGCGATTTATGGAGGCCTTCTATTTGTAATGATAATCCAGACAATTCGCGAGAAAGTAGGACTTGTCCAGAGAGATTAGATCAAATGCGTTACAACGGACCTAAAGATCAGACGCCTAAGCATTCACAGTGATGTGTATTTGTTTGCACTAGCAGCGTGCTGGAAACCGCACTTCTGTACACCATTAAATATATATGAAAGTGGAGGGACGAGTTTGCTTGATTGTACAAGACTTGTAACTTCCCATAATAAAGCGACCCAAATGACGGGCCTCCAAGTCTTTTACATTTTTATTTTTAAATTACTTCTTGCATGATTCTTTGCATTTATGACACATCTCAGATTGCATTCATGCTGTTCTCTGAAACATTATGCATCCATATTGAAGATGGAAATGTACACAGTAATTCTGCTCAGACTCACACTGCATGTGTGTATGCTGTGGGTATATTTATATTATTATAACTGTAGCTTCCGTGTCATAAACTCCCGTAATGCATTGCGTCTTTCGTGTCCGCTGACGTCACATTCCCATGCTCTATTATATTGTTAATGATGTTTATTAGTGTTGATTATGCAGCTGTTTTTACTCTGACTGTCCTCATCAGGAAGGTCAGGTAGGGTCCAGCTCGCTGAACTAGCTCCTCACTCTGAATAGCGCACACATAAGGGGGGTGGGGGTGGGGGGGGGGGGGGGGGGGGTGGTTAGCTCTGTTGGCTCATTCACTTGTTTGTCCTTGGACAGGTGCTGTGATGAGCAGCTGTGATCGTTGTCATTGTTCTCTGCAACTCAAACTGGGTAATTTTCTCATCTGTCAACCAACTGCTTATGGTGGCCAGTCCACTGCAGGCCGACCCAGCAAGAACAGGGCGAAGAGGCCGTTAAACATTCATCAATTATACAACAGCACTGCGGCCAGCTGAATTATTCTCTTAAATTACTAAAAACAGACCTGAAAATAAAAATTACTTTTATTATCTGCTTTTTACATCTTTTAGAAAAATAAAATTTTTTACAGCACATAAAAAAAACATTTTTTAATTCCTAACATTATTCAAAATATCTGTGGTAAATATAAACTTAATTTAGTTCAAATAATGCAAAATAATTATGCAAATATATACTGTACACATCATACGTAGAAAAAAAGAATAAGAGCAACATGAATGTTAACTTTGCTCTGTAAAATGTGAAGCAAAAATCTTTGCTATTCTTTCCGTTTCTTCTCTCTTCGCTGACGAGGGCAGAACTCGGGCCTTTGGACGAGCAGATCGTCTATACGTACAATCAGACTTCACAGTCCCCTAAAAACAAGGAACTTTAAGCCATTCACTCCTAAACATGCACAAACAGATGCAGACACTCAGAATCTGGAGGCAGAATACTGCAGTACATCCCTAAACAGTTCAGTGCTCAACACGCGTGGCCATCTCGTGTAATACAGACATTATTAAGTGAGAGCAGCTGCTTACGGAGGGAAACACAGGCGCCAAGCGCAGAGCTCGCAGAGACGCCTCCAGGTGGTGTGACGGAAGGAAGAAGTTGGGAATCTCTGCAGCATCACAGCTAGAAGAGAAGGTCAAGGTGCAAAGTGTCTAGATGTGCGGATTGTTTAATGAACAATTGTCTACATTGAATTGAATTAAATTAAACAAATCAAGCAATCAGTGAGGAGAAATAAGCATGTTTTATAAGGCAGAAAGGATACAGTTTTACACTTTGTACAGCACCTGTCATTGTACTGGGTCCTGTACTAAGGGGTAACGGTGAGTCATCTGAATCAGACACGCTGTGTTGCTGATCATGGTGTAATGTCTGCTGGATGCCCTGTGTGGAGTCCTCATGCACACCTGAAGTGACTGCCTCCTCTTCATCACTGTGTTCCATGCAAGGCCTTGACCCTTCAGCCTCCTCTTCATCACTGTGTTCCATGCAAGGCCTTGACCCTGCTGCCTCCTCTGATTCAAACCCATCAGACAGGTCTGAATAACTGTGTTCAGAGCTCAGAGGTCGGGAGGAGGCAGGAGGCACCATGACACTGTCCCTCTGCTTTTCCTGTGGGGGGCTGGTCCAATCACCGGCAGGCGGTTCCACTGCCTCCACACTCTCTAAAGAGCCAAGATCAGGAACAGACATCACGCTAGTCCAGGGGCTGGTCCTGTCCGTCACCGAGGTGACCTCATTCAGCGGCCGAGGTTCAATCAGTGTCTCTTCAAACTCCTCATCCTCTTCCAGTTCACTCTGTCCTTTCTCCTCATCCTCAGTAAAGCACTGGTCTTGGTGAAGGTCCTCAGGTATGGATGAAATGGTGGATTCTTCTGGGGCAGGAGAGGTGAGAGCAGAGATGTCCTCCTGTCTGGTTTCTGGGTCTCTCTGAGAACACGCCTCTGTCTTACTGCTCTCAGACTCTGCAGGTATTAAATTATCCTCACCAGTGAAAACATACACTTGTGTTTGTGCTGCAAGTGTAGTGTGGTCCCAGTGAAAGTTCGAAGATGCTGCTTCATTGTGATGGTTACTTGGACCTAAATGGTTTTAATATTCAAAACAAACCGTTATATTGGAACAAACCATTTTTACCATAAAAATGTAGATTTAACTGATCCAGGTTGCAATGACTCCATCTTTTATTCCTGTCTTTACCTTCAATGATGCAGCGGTCGTCTCCCAGCAGCTGGTTCGACGTGAGCTGCAGCTGTGGACTGTCCATCAGACCCGCGTGCTCATCCTCTCTGGGGTGATGGTCCAGATCCGCTGGTCCAGAGAAGACAGGCGTGGACAACTTGCGGCTGAAGTACCTTTGGATATCATCCAGCTCACTGAGGTTTTTCCTGAAAGATCATGAAGAATGTTGCCTTCTGCCTTTACATGGACGTTAATAACACTGGTACCTTCCTCCTCTGTTTACTATAAGACCTTGAGTATATGTAAATAAAACTATTATTGCTATCTTCTAGATTTCACTGAAATATAAAGTGCATTATAAATAAATGCATTATTATTATAATTACTATTTCTTCTATTATTGCTACTTTTATTATTGTTGAAGTTGTTTTGTTGTTATCATTTGTTGTAAAAATAATCTATGAGGTCTTCAGGAGGAAATGCACATGTGGCCCAGATGGCAGGTGTCAGTACCTAAGGGCTTTGAAGAGGACTGTGCTGGATGGGACTGTGCTGGGGGGGGGCAGTGTGCTGGAGGGCTGGGTGTCTCCTGTGGGGGGGGGCAGTGTGCTACACTCCCCTTGCTGTACAGCCTGATGGAAATGCTGAATGTTTTCCACGTGCTCATCAAGACGATCCGTCACGACAGACCTGACAGAACCACAGTGAAACAACACTGGTGCAGTCAGTTAAGCAAAGCTGAATGGCTTCAGAGCCCAGATGTTCTGTGCACTGCCACAGCACAACCACAGGCACCACAGTGTGCACAGAAACTAATTTCATTGACTAGTTTTGTCAATAAAATTTTTATGCCTTTGATTTTTCTCCCCACAAAGTTAATTACTAAGATTGTTGACATTCACTACAAACTTACGTGTGTAACATAACGACTTTACTCTGTTCCATTTTCATCACTCTTATCTGATTAAAGAGGCACTGGAGGCCATCACTGTCAAGCTTCATCATTTTATTGTAGACCAGTGGTATCACCAAAAGAGACGAGCTCTTCAGAAACAGCTCATGTTGAAAAGTGCTCAGGACGCTGTGTGCTGTTATACTTTAGGAATCAAGTTGTTCTTTCATGTTGTGATTTCAATGAAGTAACAACACTTCCATCTGCATGAGGCTCTACACTGGATTATCCACCTTAAGCGCACATTAAGCACCGCCAGGTGAACATGCACCTTTAAAACAGGAAGACACTCCAACGCCGAGCGACCGGCCAAACGCTTTTGAGCTGCTCACCTGGCAGAGAGCTGTGGAAGGTGTTCGGGGGAGGAGATGATCCTCTGCTCAGAGAATCGGCTGAGGTGGCACGGGAAGCTCCCGTACGTGGCCATGGTTTGGTAACACAGTGGCAGGCCACTAAAATGAGACTGCAACAAAGACACAAGTAGTTCTCATCACCACCAACAGGGCGGCACCCACGCACAGCACCCTTGTGCTTCACACATTATCTTCTCTTGTATTTCAAATCGTTTTATAAGACAACTGAGTATTAAAAAACAAGGATAAAAAAAAAAGCCAAATTGAAAGGTAGGAGCTTAGGTGGCTTACGCTAGAGTCAGGGGCGGAGTTCTCGTAGGCAGCCTGCCTCTGGGGGCGGTGCTGCTGCACACCCACCAGGGGAGACACGCTCACTTTGAGCTGCCCCTGGCACTGTCCGCCAAAGTCGGTGATGTTGTACCAGCCGCACACAGACTGAAATCCAGACAGGAGGGGGGACAGGTCCACCGAGGCGAAGCCGATAACCCGCTCGACATCTGTAACACAGAGAAGCACAGGAAGAGTGATTACCTGTAAATGGTTTGGTTCTCAGTAATTTTATTGAGATCCAAACTGTGTAAGGTCATCACTCTTAGTCTGTGTGACAGATAAAACGTGTGGTGACTGGCTGCACCTCCTTTGTGCCAAACTTTGAAAACCAGCAACTGTTGTGGATCCACAAGAAGCTCTGTGGAAAGTCTGTAACAAATAAAGAACCATCACAATCTGCCCAAGTTCCACAAGCAGCGCTGCAGGTGACAGCAGTGAGGTGTCTAACCTGCAGTCCTGCTGGTGGTCCCACACTGGACAGGCACTGTCCCGCACCACGGCCGTGGTCACCGTGCCAGAGGCATCAGAGGTGGTGTAGGACACACAGCAGCTGGGCAGCCCAGAATCACGCTCTGCTAACGGACACCCTGTGGACGAAAACACACCCACCTGAGACCTCACACACAGACACACTGGGATAGTACACACAGCAGCACGGCACCATTACAGCATAAGGCGTTCATGCAATTATGTAATTAAGCAAAAAAATAATAATCACTGATCCGGTCACCACTGGCTGTTAGCTTTTAGGGTTGAGAGAAAAGTCTTAAGTGTGAGGGGTCTGTAGCATGTGAACCACAGCACTGAAAGATTCGCTCCGATACAGATTCTTACTCAACCTCTACTCCAAGGAAGATTGTTTAAGCCTTGGAAAACAACATCAAATAAAAACATGACAAACACCATGTCAAAGGAAACTCATAATATGACGACTGTTTTACTAGGAAAATAACTAGTGACACTAGTGACACCTGTAAATATAAAACAAAACTAAAAAAGCAGTGAGGAAGCGCACTCTTCAGGAGTGAGGAAGCGTACCTTTCAGACTGAGGTGCATGGCTCTCTCCACACTGACTGTTGCCATGAAGGAGTCGTCATCCGTGAGCTGTGAGCTGCCGGACACCTGCCCCACGTCAGAGCTTACCCCAGCCCCCACCTGCCCCACGTCACAGCTCACCCCAGCCCCCACGTGCACTATGCTGGATGTGTGAGATTGCCCAGTTAGGCCATCTGGGCCGTGGGACTGTGCGGATGAGGGTCGTCTGTCCTCTTCTTCCTCTGCTGAGATACTCAGTTGCTCTACCTCCTCCTGGTTGGTGGGCGGGGCTGTGTATGGGGTGGAGTTAGTGACCATGGCGATGTGGGCTCTCAGAGCAGCTCCTCCCAGGTCAGCAGCAGAACGCTTAAAGACAGGATACACACCTGTACAGGTAACATACACATGGCTGCACTTAAAGATAGGCTACACATACACACACTCACACACACAGGTGCACGTCCTGAACAGAAAATACAAACTGGTTTGGAAAAGAGGCTGAGACATGTATGCATATGAAGTTTACAGAGCCTCTGACAGCATGTAGCAGAGCACCATGTGTTTAACAGGACCTGTCACTACCTACTCTACCAGATCACCTTTAGGTGTGTGTGTGTGTGTGTGTGTGTGTGCGCGCGCTAGCTATCAGGATAGATATAATCTTGGTGTAGTTGGGGATGACTATTTAAAAGTGCATTGCGACAGACAGGATAGAGTAACTACTCCTGTCAAGTGTTCCCCAGAAACCAACGTACCACTGATTGTCTGCTTGTGTTTTGAAGTGACTGCCAGTGCTGAGAGGTCGATGAAGGCGGAGCCAACCAGGCGGTCAGAGTCGTGTGGCCGGACCCTCTTCCCCTTCCCGAAAGAGACCCAGAGCTGCACCTCAAAGCGCTCCTCTCTGAGGTACCAGTGCAGTGGCCAGCCCCTCCTCAGCTCCATGGTTCGGCTGCCCGGGAAGGCCAGCGTGGCCAGGCGCTGCTCTCCTCCGCCCCCCTCCAGGGTGGGGGGACTCAGGCGGGAGCAGCAGGCCTCCTGGTCGTACAGCTTGTATCTGTAGTAGCAGTATGTGGAGCGCTGGATCTCTGTGTGGCCCGGCAGCAGCAGACAGGGTACGGGCACCCAGGCCCTGGGCACCGACACGGACAGCACCAGCGGCCCAGGGTGCGTCCAACAGGCGTCTCTGCGGTCTTCGTCGCCATCCTCCTCCTCCTCAATGGCTCTGGTGGCCTCCCACCCCAGGAGCTGGGCTGATCTGAGGAGGAGTTCACGGTCTCCAGGCTGGGCCAGGTTTACAGACAGCTGCAGGCCTCCCACCGAGGTCAGGCTGCATTCAGACGCCAGGCTTGAGGGAGGAGACAGAGGATACCAGCCACAAACGCCTGTGGAGACAGCACGCACTGCTGTGATGACTGCAGTGGACAGACGTGAACATCCCTTCATCTCTGCTCTCCTCACCTGTTCTTTTATGAAGCAGATCTGCTAGCTGAACTCTCACCAAGCCCAACACACTGTCCCTGGACCTCCACGCATCCTCACCTACAAAACAGAAATAATAAGAGAGACAAGTATAATCTACAGTAACATCCCAGACTCACTGGGATGAACAATGCGATTGCCTACTCTGTGGCCTTCTATGGCATCAATACTTTGTAGACTTGGATTACACAGTAATCATGAACACTGTATGGCAGAGGTCACTAAAATATAGTTGATTAGCCCTGTTGTACGGCCTTCAGATTAATTGAAATGAACGCGAGGGACCTAGGATTAAGGAGTAACTGATGAAAACTGTGGATCTTGGATTGTCACGGTGTGTGGCGGTTTACCCTGGCGCGTGTCTCTGTGGTGAACGGTAAAGACGGCCGTGGCCTCCTGGAGCAGCTCGGCCAGACACACGCTCTCACCACACCCCCGCTCCACGAGCAGCGGGCAGCAGAACTCCGTGTGGTGCCCGAACTCGGGGCAGAAGGTCCGAGCGACCACGCCCGTGTTGCGGGTCTCCTGCGCAGGCAGGAAGGACAGCTGTACACTCACAAAGGAGTTGAGCCCCACGTCCGAGTAGTACGGCAGGCCCAGCGTCCTGTGGACAGAGGGGGGCGTGGAGGACTGTGGGAAATACATCACTAAACTCAATATGCTCAATGAAACTGAGGGGCGTGGCTTGGGCACAGCAGGGGCGTGGCTGGGAGTGAAGGTGTCAAGGCCAGTCACCTACCGTGCTGCTGCCTGCAGTCCTGTGGCTCTATGCACATCCACCAGCAGACGCACCTCACGCGGAGTCACTGCGCCACTCACACCGCTGCTCCTCACTGGACGCCTCTTGTACTGAACACTGACTTCCAGCAGCCCTGTTAACCCATACAACCCATTAGATATGCAATATACATATGCAATTAAGAACCAACAGTGAATAATCAGTCAAATTAACCTGGAAATTTATGCATGTCATGGAAATTTCCTGAAAATAGATGAGGACTCACGTGATTAAAAGAGAGATTTATTATATAAGTAAAAAAGCATGGAAAAAAAGCATTAGCATCTGCTAATCAGAAGGACATGTACTAAATCATTATGTTCTTTTGTAATCTTAAATGACATTAGCAAAATGGCACAATTTCCCTGACATGCACGAGTCACATTCACCGTGTTATAACATCCTAATGTTATAAATGTACCTGAAGGGCGGAGCCGTAGTTGGGAAGGCGTGTCTGTCCTTGGGACGAGCGGGAGGGAGAAGAGCTGGGCCTCGCTTTGGCCCTGCCCCTGCATCGTCGCCATGGCGCAGAGCTTGGCCACGGGCAGGGTGCCTCTGGCTACCAGCTGCTCCCGGACATTTGGATAGTAATACCTGCCAAAAGGTCACGGCATCACCACGGCATCACCACGGCATCACCTTGCCTGTTTTCTCATGTTCTCCATTTACAACATTAAAATAATAAACAGGATTACAGGGACCTTCTGAAGATCTGAACTATTCACTCTTCAGCTTTCTTGGTTTGTATGGGCAAAGTGCTCCACAAACAGAGCCCTGCAGTACCTGCACCACACTTCAAACTGGACTCCTCCAGAACCGAGACCCTGACTGGCCAGGCAGCTGAGCAGCAGTGTTTGTACTGGAACACCAGGGGGCGTTAGCAGCACATGTGTCTCACAGTGTCCAAACACAGGATCAGGCACACAGAGTGTTGTGGCTGTTCGGTACGACTTCAGACCTAGAGCTAAGGAGAGCAAATGTAATTGTTTAATAATAAAATAAGACAGTACATGCACAAATACATGCACGCACACACACAGATGTGAATGCATACGTGCACACAGACACACACAGTTACTTACTGCTCTCCACAATGTGTGTGTTGAAGCCGTCTCCAGACTGCTGGGTGGGGAAGGGGTAGTGGATGTAGCAGTCTGCCTCTCCCCACACTGTGGACTGCAGGGGGCTGAGGCCCACCACCCTCTCCACCCGCACCACAAACACATGCTCGGTCAGGACCGCAGACGCTGCAGCACTGGCCGTGGTCGCCTGTGTGACAGTCGAACATTAAAACCACGGTGATAAAACCTGAAATAATGATTCTGTTCACCATTAACTGCGGGAAGTCTGAGATTACGTCTGCACTGCTTGTCGAGTTCCTGAATAGTTTGCTTTTAAACTCTTTGGGTGTGTAAAACTGCACTGCTGAGGGTCAACGGCACTCCAGTAACGTCCCTGATTCATTATGGATTAACTGCACTGGGATGTCTCACCACGTCCAACTCCAAATGCCTTAAATAACACATTGCACAGTGCTAATGGTAGTTTATAAAGCAAAGACTGGATCAGAATGCATTTATGAAATGTAGAGTACAAACCCAGCAAGTCTCTCAGACACACAGATACACACAGCTAGCAGAGCCTGGAACCAAACACTAAACATGGTGAAGCCACATTTAGGGTTTATGCATCACACACAGTATCAATGTGCAGAAGAAATCAGAAGTTTCCCAAAGTGGAAACTAAATCCACATTATTCCTGTTTCCTTGAGCCTATATCCTATATAGCTGAGCATAGAGTTAGGGTTAGGACTCACTTCACTTCTGCTGTGCATTCACACTTCACATTTTACTTTTAAACTAATTAATTTGTGGCTTGATTTTATTTGTAGCTTTTTAATACATTTCAGTATTATTTTATTTGCGTTGTAGTGCCTTTTCTATTTAACGGAGTTGTCTTGGTTTAATTTGACTCCCGCTTCATCTGAACTGTGTCGGCTGTACAAACGTCCCTCTCCTTCCTCTCCTAAACAGTGCAGCACTGTAATGCTCCAGGGCAGGTGTGTGACACTCATGTTTCTACACACTCCAGCTGAGCAGACCTTCCTGTCCTCTGCAGGTCTCTGGTCCAGCTGGTGCGCTGGCCGAGCCGGTCGAGGCCCAGGACCCCCCTCCTCGTTCCTCTCACGCTGGAAGGCGGTGATCTGCTGGGCCACACCCATGGCCAGACACACCCGCAGACTCCCTCGCACTGCCCCTGTGAAGATGTCCACTACAGGCACGTAGCTGTCCACCGCCACCACCGGGTACAGAGCCTGGAAGAGCAGCTGGGACACCGCAGGGTCTCTGCGGGACACATGAATGAAGACACATGTTATTGCTTTGTCAGGAAACCAGATCAAAGTGGCCACATGTTACTTTAATTTACTATCAGACCACATGTTTATGCATTCAAGGAAACCAGAGTTAGTTGATTAGGTGATGCTACTGCTCCTCGTGCATCGCACTATATGTATGTTAACATTCAGTGAAGCCAACCAACCTGAATGACATGTAGAACTGGTGGAGAGGCAGTTTGACAAGCCCAAGGAGTTGATCATGGTCAGACCTGCTCACTCTCAGCCAAACCTCTATCACCATGACGTTATTCCGCATTCTGTCCAAAAGTTCGGAAGTGAGTGTCAACGGAGCAATCTGAAGGGGACACACACACACACACACACACACACACACACACACACACACACACACACCCATGTGTATGCACACGTGAAGACACAGACCAGACTGATGAAGAAACACAAAGCAACCCCAGTGTTCTAACCTGAACCAAGTTGAACGTAGGGTGCGTTTGGCCCCAGCTGACCGTGGACCGAGTCTCCTCAGACCCAAACAGCTTACAGTTCAAATAGACATTAGGCTGCAGGGGCGTGCAGTTCAAGTCCTTCCCGTCTGGCACCATGAGGAGGACATGAAGCAACACGTCACTCTGCTCCTCCTCGGGTTGGCGGGGAGGCCTGTGAGGAGAGCGTGGAGCTCCACTGCGGGGAGAGGCAGAACGTGACCTGCCCCGGGGAGTTAGGACGGAGTGGTGGGGATGAACCGTTCTGGGAGACACATCTATTCTGCAGTTCTTCTCGCAGACAGACAGAAAGTCACCTCCACACATGTCGCCCTGTGTCCCTGCAGACATGTCTGCCTGTGAGGAGGGTGGTCTCTGTGGGGACGTCTTCCCTGACCTGCTCTTACAAGAGAAGTCTTTCTTGTCTGCTGCTAGCTCAAACGACACCTTCAGAGAAAAAAACAAACATATTTTTCATTCCCTTTCACAACTCCACAATTTACAGAATAAACTCAGAGGACAAAGCCACTGGCTGGCGGGCAGATTACCTTGAGAGGCCCAGTGTAGTGTTTGCCTGGGTTGTCCTGTGTTTGTACAGGGAGAGCAGTGGTGATCGTCAGGCCATCACACAGCAGCACAGACCGCAGGGGCAGGTCTGCTGTCCCTATGGGAACAGGCTGAAACAACCCACAAAGAGTCAACAGTGTGACAGGAGTGTGAAATCACTCAGATCTGACACTCCAGCTGCACTAGGAGTTAATAGATCATATGCAAATAGAAATAGAAATAATAATATGCAACTAACAAACACTACACTTACTTTCTTTTGAAAGCTTTTCCTGCAGTAGATTCTGAATGCAAGGTTGGTGTCCCACCAACTCTTGATACTGGTTCCATCAAAGTGTACTGGAAAGACACTCCGTTGGTGAAAGTTCACCGCTATGAAAATCGAAGCATTCTCCTTAGCATTCAGTCAGTGTGGCTATGATCTGGACTCACCTCGTATTACTGTTTAAGGACAAAGGACTCACCTCGTATTACTGTTTAAGGACAAAGGACTCACCTCGTATTACTGTTTAAGGACAAAGGACTCACCTCCTTCAACAACTTTACTGGAAAACACTCGAGTGACCTTGGCAGGTATTGCCACTCCAGACTCATAATCATCAGAAGAGGGAAATGGAAACAGATATTCCACAAAATAAGAGCTAGAGAAGACAGACAATGATGTACTTGGGTAACATATACAAACAAATCCGTTCACATTAAAAAGTGAGTAATGTTTTTTTTAGATTGTACCATTTCTTGGTTGTGAGAGGTAGAGGTGGCCTTCCTTTCCTTGAGAGCGTCCTTGATGTATTAGACGTACTGTCTGTAGGAAGTGCTAATTGAAGTATGTTAACTCTGGCTAAATGGATCCTCCCAAGAAGGGCAATCCTATCCACACTGAGCCCAGGGAGGACATCAGTGGGTCCCAAGTGCTCCCCTGAGTCCCCATCCGGTCTGCAAAGAGATTTTTATATTAATAATATTTTATAATTATACAATCTAAATATCTAAATATTAATAATTGATAAATTATTAATATTAAAGTACAGATTTCATGACTGCCAAAGTATTAACTTTTCTCTCAATATGGCAATTTAACAAACATAAGTTATTTCAACCAATAACAATTTTATAGTTATTTGTTGAAAAATCATGGATCAGGATAGTTAATCCAAAGGAAACTAACCTGCTATTTTTTCCCGAGCTCTTCTTCTCATCTTCTGCTGGAGTCGGACGTCCGTCAGTCTGGAACCCAAAGAAGTGTTAGTGAAGCCACAGTAGTGCAGGGTGGGCAGAGTGCCAGAGCAGCACAGGCCGTACTGGAGCTTTGTAGAAGAGGTTCTCCAGAAGACTCTGGTCATATTGTGGATCACCGAGCTCACTGTCCAGGAACAAACTGCTGCAGCCAGAGGGTGAGTCTGGGGGGGGGTCGTCTCCATCCCATAACGGAAGCACAGACTCATTCACACTGGAAACAGAGCAAGAACAAGACATTTCAACACAGGGTATCAGTGAATATGACTGGTGTGATCTAGTTAAACATACCTCAATAATGATAGTAAATATATTATTAAAAAACTGGAACTCAAAAATACTAAAATTTTAGCAGGTGAGAAAAGACCATGTGCACACTACCTCCCGAGCAGCAGGTCCACAGCGGTGTGGTGTGGGTGAGCCGTGCACTCTGGACCAGAGAGCACAGGGGCCTGAGAGAAGCTGTGGATGTCAGAGCAGAGGATGTCATGCAGCAGCTGGCCTGAAGAGGGCACCAGTGGTCTTCCAGAAACACAAAACCATTACAATAGCAAGTCTCTACCTAAACAAGGTGATGTTTGTAAGAACACGAGGAGACATACAGTAAAGGAGGGTTTCCAGCACAGTCTCTGGGCAGAGGAAGGGGTATGTCCTTCAGAGCCATGTCAGAATCGATGTCAGACTTCAATGCTGAAATCACCATGGCATTCCTCAACTTGCTACCACGCTCAAGCAAAACTGGAGGGGAATAAAACAGAAGGTTCTGTTAGCATTAGCAGCATTACACTGCGCTATTTGCAGAAGGTTTATCTGTAAGCTCAACTGAAACGGGCCATGTTCTGATTTCATCCAAAAGAAAAAGCTACAAATTCTGTAATGAGGAGAAAGCACCTGTTTGTGGACCCTACCAGAGAGAAGGTCAAGAGATGCAGGACTGTCTGCTGGTACAGGTGCCTCCTGTACTTTTGCATTAACTGAAGGGCCAGCATCATGAGACCCAGCAGACAGGGAGTCCCGCTGGTCCAAAATATCATCCGGCTTCCCTGCTGGTTCCCTAATGAAGTGGACGTTTCCCCTTTCTTGAAAGTACAGATGATCCTTCCCTCTAGTAAAACAAATACAATTAAAACAGACTATGGCAATGAAAAATCTGCTTTTCACTGTAAACACTTAACTTTAGGCAAGGTAAGATTTTTATATAGTAAATTTTGTACATTGCAGTCGGTCAAAGTGCTTTATAAAAATGCTCTTATGCGAGTGGTTAGTCTTTTTAAATTGAGAAAATTACATTTTAATTATTTTAGCGAAATATCCAAGACCTCAGCCAAAACAAAGAAGAAAAGAAACCTGGGTGTGCTGTTGGAACCGCCTCCAACAGACTCTCTACCGCCCCCGCCTGGGGGGACATGAGAGCAGGCTGGCAGCAGCAGATCAGACACGGGTGCGTCTGTGCTCATGTCTGTGGTTGGCACAGAGCTACTGCTGCCGCAGGTCTCGGTCAGTGCCTCCAGTGCCAGAGTGACCTATAGGGGGAATAAAAGGGTTAAACCATTTTGTGAGGAAGTGGGGGGGGTTTCAATATAACACTCTAAAGAACTAATATAGTGACCTCATATTTAATCCACTTTATGCATCACAAATGTAGAAACATTAAAGTGAATGTATGTATTATGAATTAAACCACTGGTGTACATGTACCACACACCTGAAGCTCTCCGAGTTTTTCAGATGTTGGTGACACAAGGGTAAAACATCCATTAATGGATTGGGATAAAGACAATCTAGCAATCCCAGCTATTTGAACTCGTGCTATGGGTAAGTGATCAGGTTTTGTAAGAACATCCAGCACCAGTGAACCCATATCTGTGAACAATACATAATCCACACATTGATAAGGACACAAAATGAAGCAATTAACAAATTCGTAAAGATTGGAGGAAAAATTACAACTCTGTGTTCTAACTCTGGCACACATTAATCATAAAGATGTATATGTGACCTTACCTGTCAAATATGAAGTAAATTGCTTGGGTCCACACCGGACTGGAAAGCGAGTCGTGGATTTAACAGCTTTCTGTCGAGCGAGGGATCCGTCTCTGGGACAGAAGAGAGTTCCGCTGGACGACTCTCCCCACCATCGCAATCGAACCAGGGTGACGGGGGCAGGTTTGGCTACTGTCCATAATACTTTGCTTATGGTAACTCTTAGAAAACACCGCACCTGCCCCTCCACAAGTGGAGGAACACTTGTCGAAGGAGAAACGTCGCTGACAACTGGCAAGCAAAAACAGTGAGACCCTAAATCTATTTCTGAATGTGAACGGCATGAATATACACCAAACAACTACCAGGACTGAAGCAGGCCTGATTCATATGCAAGATAAGGACTTTTTATGTTTTAAACTAAAATAATAACAAGTAGTGCTTTGTTGACAGCTACATGGTAGATCACTAATTCAGGTGTCTTCAGTTTGGTCTGTATATGTCTAGTATATGGACGGACTAGACTGGAGTGTGGACGGACTTTAACACGCCTAGTTCCCGGACTGGTACCGCAGTAGGGCTACCCCTGCCCTCTGCCCCCTGCCCCCTGAGGGTCAGAGCTGCGCTAGTGTAGCGGCCTCGTTAGCCAGCGTGGCTAAGCTAGCTAGCATGTAGCTGTCAACAAAGCAGGACTTATTCTTTTGAATCCGTGTCCAAGTGTAGTTTTACCTTTTTGCTTGTAACTTCCAAACCTGGTTGATTTAGCACGTTTGTTCTTCATAGCTTAAACAAACGAGTAACTAATTAACTCGCAGCCCTCGCCAGCTTCATGTTATTTGGCGATATGTGTTTTAACGCAACTGAGCAACGAAATCTCCAATGACAACTGCCGCGTCTTCGGTTGTTCCTCTTCTTCTATTGTTTTGGGAGGAACAGATCGCTCATTACCGCCCCTAGAGGAATTAAGCACGTCGAGCAGGTAAAATACAGGTATTTTTTGTTCAACAGTTGTTCCCTTACCTACGTTTCATCCAAACCTTCGAATATCGATTTTATAGGATATTTTCCGGTGTTACACCAGATTCTGTGACCGCCGAGTTTTGTGACCACAGGGGTTAGTCACTAACTAGTTCGCAGTTTCTGTTCAGAGGCACGAGCGCTTTACGAATGCTACGTAAACGCTGATGTGCTTTCTTTTTTCGTTTTGTTGGTGTCCGCGAGACAGAAGATGTTTATATGCTTAGATGTTTATATTTATATTTTATTGTATCTTAATTACATAAATGTACTTAAAGAAGACTTACCATCCCTTCATCATTGCAGCCAACAAAAAAAATCATGAATGAGGTGGACAGGTGAGCCTTTGGGTCACCAATTCTGACGGCAGCCATCAGAATATGTGACCCACTGACTCCGGGGGGGGTATTCCAGAAAGCGGGTTTAACAAACTCTAAACTTAACCCTGAACTATGAGTTGTCTTACCCCGATCTGACCGAGTTTTCGGTTCCAAAACGGCTGATCGTAGTTAAAGTAATCAGGGTCGCTCAACTTTGAGTAGGTTGACCCAGACAGAAGCGCGTTCACGCGTAACTATAAAAGGCATTCTTAATGGAACGCAGATAAATAGGATTTATCATGGACTTAAACGCGAAAATCAGCCAAGCATCGTATTTCACACCACTGTAGCTTGAAGTATTAATGACTGCGTATGCAGAATATTTAGATATTATTAAACGTAAATGTAATACTGCGGTAGCTGCTAGAGAAAGGCAGTCAGCATGTCAAAAAATTTGCCAACAGAGTTAATGCGTGAGTGAAAATGATATTTTTATATTTAGCAGAAGGGTGCGATTATATTATTATATTCTCCACATTTATAATACTGTATTGAGTTTTAAATTTTTTTATTGAACACTTACTAATTCCAGGTCTATCCCAAGTGGTGTGAAATGCACGTGGATCAGATAAAAATGAAGTTTAAGAATGTAGGACAAAGTGGTATGGCTGTACATAATTATATCTTATTCTTAAAATATATTCTAAAATATATTTATTTACAGGAAAAATGAAATAATGAAACATAACAGTGAATTTGACTGTAATGTATATTAATAGGTTACAGGGTGGATGGTGGGGTGGGTGGTGGTGCATGATTTAATGTGGAAAGCAGTGATTGCAGATGGAGTCTCTGACAACTCCACCATCTCTGTTGTCACCCACATGCATGTAAGGTTCCTCATCTGTGGGCATGTCAGAGATGGTAGACTGTCGCTCTTCCTGGATGGTTACAATGTTGTGTAATACCACATATGCCATTATTATGTGGCACGCCCTATCAGGGTTTACTCTGAGCCCCTTCAGGCAATCCTAGAGGATTTCTAGGGTCATTTAAATTCTGGTTTTGCTGTGGGCCTGATTGTAGCGGGACTGTGGTCCAGGTGCAGGATCTGAATAGGGAGTCATAAGGTAGGCCTATAGGACAGGCAGGGATACCCTCTGTCTCCATGAAGGAGGCCGTCATAGTGTCCTATAATCACACTAGGGTTTGCAGTGATTTAACTATTACACTGCATGTGAACAACTAGCAAAACTACCTCGGGCCTACTCTGTTCAGATTTGTTGTACAGTGTGGAATCATGCAGGGATCCTGGTCATCTGGCTTCAACATTTGTGATGAGGTGGGAAGCATCACATATGATCTTGATGGGAAGAACGGTCAGTTACAATAGCTACGTTACTTTTGTTACCATTAAAGATAAGTACATTATTCATTAAGGATTATAAAGGTTAGTACCTGTACATTAATGCTATGGATGGATACTAAAAAACACATTTAACACATAGATTTATTCTGTAGTCTACACTACAACACTAAAATAACATCATTAAATACATAAATTAATTCATTAGCCACATTACAACACTAAAATAACATCATTATGGCAACATCCACAATATTGTCAATCCAAGAAGACATGCTGGCCCAGGGACACTTTTTTGTGTTGACAAGCAGGTTTACACAAGACTGTCTTGAAAACCTGTTTAGCTGCATAAGACAGAGGAATCCAGTCCCAACTCCTGTAGAGTTTCGCCAGGCACTAAGATCAATATCAGTTGGACAGTTTCTTATTACACTAAAATCAGGAAGCTATCAGGAGGATGACAGTAGCCTATTGGCAGACTTCCTGGATGCTAAAGAGGAATTTCCCAGTCCTGGCATCAGAGTGGATGACCTGTTGGAGCACAACCCTGTGACTACACCCTCACCTGACTACACAAAAATGGAGACCTGTGCTCTCTATCATCTGACAGGCTACATTGTGAATCAAGTAATCAAATATTCCAAAATTTATAATGTATGTCAAATTGCAATTAAGCACAGTAACGAGAGCCCTGAAGAGGAGCACAGTATTTTACTAAAATTGAAGGAATTCAAGTCAGGTGCACTTTGTTGGCCATCACAGGAGGCTTTTGATCTAGTTCGGAAAATCGAGCAATTGTTTCGAACTAGGACCAGTGCCTCACTTATGGCACTCCCTAATGCAAAACATTTAATGGAGATAGAGGCTAGGCTCTTAGACAGTAGGCTTCCCTCATGCCATGATGTTAAACAAAAAATAACTAACAGATACATCAGGCTGAGGTTGGGAATCGCAGCAAAGCACATCCAGGCTGAGAGGAAAAAACACACACTGTCCAAAACTGGGCATTTTGGAAGTAAAAGCCAGATGAAAATGGCCAAGAAAAGCCAGCAAAGCCATGTAACACCTGGAAATACACCCCCACCAAATACTTTCATTGTTACCATGAATGTGCTTGGTCTGTCTTTAACTCCTACAAATGTCCTGCCACCCAGTGGTACTTAAACTTCAGTAGGTATGGAGGATCTGTTTTTCTCATCCCCACTCCACCAGCTACTGCAGTAATCACCAATCTACATTGTTCCACTGGTCTGGTCATCACACCACTGGCCTAAAAAAAATATTTTAAATGTTATGATGGTAATGACAATCCTAAGCATCATACGTAATTAAATTAAAAAATGTGTTACTAAATTGTGTTGAGATTATATATAGACCTGTTGATTGTTGCATCGTGTATAAATAGTGGTCATCCATGTAAAAGCTGCTGGTTTTATCACCTGTCACTGAAACACTAGCTAATTAATTAATCAACCAAAGAGTAACTTCACTACAATCCAACCATCTTTTCTACTTCAGATAGTTACCATTAATTACAATATGATCAAATCTATATATGTATTACTGAATTTAACAACTATCCTAATGACTGAATACTCTGAGGCTAATGCACCGCTAAGCGATTCCTGCTTTTAATAGCAGAGCTAATGCTAGCGAAGTGTAATTTAAGCTAAAGGTATTTAAAATGCAGAAATAAACTAACAACAAGTGACCACTTAACTATAACAGTAATATTAATCACATTTATGGAGGATTATATAGGAAACGATGAATAATTCATTAACTTACCAGAAAAACAGCCGCGGAAATGCTTCAAATATACGCAGTTCAATGCTGGAACTATAGCATGTTTGGAACTATTGGTCTCCCCATGGCACGTTTACTTCCGCATTCCTGAATTACAATAGGATGGGAGTGTCGCAACTCTCTCTTTCTACGGCTCTGGGACTGCCAATAGCTACTTTCCTTACTGAAGAGTTGGCAAGATTTGGACTGCACTATGTACTGTTGTGTGACGGGGCTCACGGCTGCACCGCTGCTCCCTAAGGACAGTCATTTTAGAGCATGTGTGTTTATCTCAGAGTCTCCAAAGGTCTCCAATAACACCACAAGTCGGTAGATTTGTCGCTAGTCGCCTTTAAAAGTCGCTAAGTTGGCAACATTGCCTCAACCACGGTGACGCGCGCTCTGATTCGGTTTCGCTTTCTGTTTAGACCTCGTTGTTGCGTACCCTCGTCGTCTTATTGTTTCTTCGTGTAACTAAACCAACCCGTGTTCTCCGGTTTATGTCGCTGGTCATTGACTGCAGTTCGTCAGACCCTGGAAGTCACTGGAAGAGGGTAAGAAGAAAGAGGACCAAGAAAAGGCCGACAAACTCTTGAAGTTCACAGATCACAAGACCCAGGCCTGAGCCAGAGGTGATTTTTATAGATTTGACAAGCATGCATGTATTACATTACTAGAAAATATTTTCAACATGCGGAACCATAAACAACGTAAATTGTTACCGGGTGGGGTGTAAACTGGACATAGATTAAGTGTTATATCGCGATCGCCAGTGGTTGGCGCCAGAGCGAACTAGTAACTCATTGACTCATATAGATGTGGATCAGAGGTAAATAAACTAGATTTTTTTTCGTCGTGAGAAATCGCAAATGTGGCGTGAGAGCGTGTGAAGACGGTCAAATGCGTGAGCGTGAGAGTTAGCAACCCTGATACACAAACAGTGTTCTGTATAGTACTTCAGTATAATACAGTAGGATAAATGCTCCTATTAAGTTCACTTACCCACACTTGCAACTTTGAACATAAAGTTACAAGTTATTATCCTGCATGATAACTAAATCAATAAATACATATAGTTGTTTATATATATATATATATATATATATATATATATATATATATATATATATATATATATATATATATATATATATATATATATTATTCCATGCCTTTTAAAGCCAGTCATACTGCTGCATATTCTGAAAACATCCTGTCAATGTTCCCTCTTCCTGGTGGTCATTTTGAAAGCCACATGAAAACTTAGATCTGGAGAGACCCCTCAGATTTAGAAAATGTAAATATATAGCAACTTTTAATTTGGATAAGTATAGCCATTTTTTTTTACAAATGTAAGAGGTTAATAATTTTAACACAACCTAGAACATGTTGGAACTTGGATGTAAAAGAAAGCTACATTCAAAAGCATTTTAGCCAATGCCGCAATTTGTAGTTGGCTTTCTAGTGATAAGAGAATGCTGAAGACACCGATATATTAAATCTAGGGGTGTGCGATATGACGATATAAAATTGTGAATGGCGATGACGAGTGGAGAATCGCAGGCGATCTACCAAATTAGAGAAATCGCATAGATCGCCTTTGCCCGTCAGCGCAATGAATTTTTTTAATGCTGGTTCCCGCCGATGCGGCCGACATAGGGCATAGGACTGACCAATCACAGCGAACTGCGTCTTCCACACCTCCATGTTGTGTTTGTAAAAACTAAAAGTGGACAACCATGGCTGAAAGCCAAACCGAGGAGCTGGTAACGAAGAGGAAATTTACCTCTGTAATATGGAATTCGTTCAGATTTTCTTCCACTGACCAAGACCAAACTTCAGCGATATGTAAGGTGTGCAAAGAACATGTAAAAATGTCCGATGCCAGTACAACAAATTTATTCAATCATTTGAGACGTAGGCATCCCAAGGAATATGCCGAAAGTCAAACAATGCGGGCAGCCGCCTCACAAGCTGCGGCCTCGGTGGTTTATACTTTCGCGAGTGACCATAGCACGCGACTCCGCACACCTCCCGCGAACGGTGGAAACGTTCATACAGGTACTTAAACTTGCCGCATCACTCCGCGTTCTTTGCAGTGTTGGTCCAAAATGATATGTGGTAGTATAAACTAATGATGGGAATTTCGGCTCTTTTTAGGGAGCCGGATCTTTTGGCTCAGCTCCTCATAAAGAGTCGGCTCTTTCGAATCCCAAATGGCTCCTTATTTGAGGGGGTGGTGAACGTAATTTGTTGACAGGGGGGGTGGCGAATGTACTTTGTTGACCGAGGGGGGGGGGTCTTGGAGGGGAACCAACTCTTGTCGTTCACTTAAAAGAGCCGGCTCTTTGAACCGGTTCATTCGCGACCGACACATCACTAGTATAATCACCCCTCAAAAACAGGAAGGAACATTTACCTGACCAATTTTAATGTTGCTTTGTGTTTCAGGTTCGAAAAGTGCTGGAATTTAGGCTAAGTACTTGAAAATACTACTTCGTTTCACAGCAAATAGCTGTCTGACTGAACAGTTCTCCTGTATTACGTTAGCCTCTTGTAATTCCAGGACGAAACATGAGAGAACGTGAAGACGTTAAGATTGGGCATTTTGAAAATAAACACCCATTAAATAATGTGATAAAGCGAATTATTTTGAATCATTTCGACTATATGTATAAATATTTAACTTAATTAAGTTTAACGTGCTGGGAAATATTGTATATTTAGTGCAATAATGCACTTTATCAGTCACTCATTAAAATCTGCTTAGAAAGAAAGCGTTGTAGCCCCCCCCCCCCCCCCCTTTTTTGGATGGAATATCGTGATAAAAAAATCGAAACGTGATTTTATGCAAAAAAAATCATGCTAAATTTTTTTCCCCATATCGCCCACCCCTAATTAAATCACACATAATTTCTTGTGTTTTACTATTTTGCACATCTTTTATTTCCAAATGCATGATAAATAATGTTTGCATATTGCAGGATGTTTTAAAGATTTTGTATAACTTTTACATGACCTTAAAGGTCATGTACAGCAGCATAAAAACTGGAGTGCATCACTGTGAGCACATTGGAGAAAAGCTTAAGTATAAACAAATCAGTATTTCTAGCTTCACTACAAACAGTATATGATTATATAGTACACAGTAAATAACATTTTTGTTACATTTTAAATGTGAAAGTATTGCTGTCCCCATTAAGCTCAGGGTGCTCCCTTTAACCTCACTTATGGCGCATTTCCACACGGGCCTGCTTGGCGCGGTACGGATCGATTCGCAACAGAGTGGTACGGTCGCGTTGTGTTTCCATTACAATGGTGGACCACCACAATGTGGGTGGAGTCGCTGTTGGCGCGCGGGTTGTAGTGTCGTGACATCATTTGTATGCGACCACAACACCGTACAACAATGGACGAGATGGCGATGGAAGGACTCGTGTACCTTGTCGCTCTCCTGTGACGCATCCTGTGATGCAACCTGTGACGACACTCCCTGGCCAATCAGTGTCAAGCTGTTCTTCCACGTCACAGAAGTTTTCCGCTTTGGAACGGTTAGAACCTCGAGCGAGTAGGTACGAAAAAAGTACCTGAAGGTATCGGCAAACTTGTACGTGGTACTAATGGAAACGCTCACAAACCGTCGCGAATCGAACCGTACCGCGCCAAGCAGGCCCATGTGGAAATGCGCCAATACATAGACTGCCTATGTGAATAGTTCATTAATGGTCTAAAAACAATCATCGTCAGTTTTCTGTGTAAATTAAGGTAAAATAACTAGCAATATCTTATTTTTAAAGACTTTCCGATGTCTAAATTTATAATTAAAATTAAAATGTAAAATATTCTTGTGAGCTTAATTGGAACAGGGGTGTTTTTAAACTAGAACTACCAAACCTCCATTTGGCAGTTATACCTTTTAAAGGGTACAGAATGCACCCATTAAGCGCACCTAAGTGTGGCAGAAAAGTAATGAGACTGATTTTTTTTATTTACCAAAGTTTTTTCTTTTCATCAATGTTATCCCCTACAAAATAGTTCCCTTGGGCAGCTACACACCGATGGAGATGTTGTTCCCACTTTTGGTAGCAGTGCCGGAAGTCTTCAACCGGTATGGTCTTCAGCATGTCCGTTACACTCTTTTGGATGTTTTCAAAAGTCCCGAAATTATGTCCTTTGAGAACATTTTTCAGTTTAGGAAAAAGGAAAAAGTCACAGGGGCTGAGGTCAGGTGAATAGGGGGGCACGGGAATGCAAGCTTAACACAATTTAATGGCACAACGTTGCTCCAAATTGCGTTGTTCCATTTTGCGTGACACACAACCAAAACACAACTTCACTAATAGCAGTAACAAAAATAACGTAGTTAATGGAAGTTGTTGAAACTCGAACTGAGCTATGGGAGGGTACTGATACACGGGCAAGCGATCTAGCAACAGCGCAGCGTTGCCAGATTGCTTGTAGTGTTGCTTGTCTCATTACTTTTCTGCCACACCTTGTATGTATGATCAGTAATCTCAAAAAAGGCCAAATATATGACAATTTGACCATTACGTGAATGTGTGGTTGTAATCGGTTGTAATTAGCCTGTTGCAACTGTGTCTTGAGTTTTTTGTGAACCCTGAAGGCGTCTATTTCTAGACATAGATGCACAATTAGCTAGAAAAAATAAGGTGAATGATTAAGAATAGAAGCAGTGAAAATCACAGCATTATGAGGACAGGAACTGAGGGAGTGCCTATGACACAGACCACACCTCCAGGACTTGAAGGCCTTAATACACTTAATCTCTAATGACTCAATAACCCATATACCTTCTCCTCCACAGATCCACTGAACCACTGCTCACATGACTCTGCGCTCCAGTGTAAGGACTACAGGACAATGAATCTGGAGGTGAAATCTACATCTAATGGGTGTGCAAGGATTATATGGAGTGGGATAGCAGAGAATCCAAAAATGAGAATAGCTCTTATTCATGATGAAACTCAGAAAGTATTTAGTCGTTACCCACTTACAGGAAGAACTGGAACTATCAACACTAAAATCCCACTCAATCCTGGTCTGCAGGTAGCTCTTTATTTGGTTGATAAAGGATTTATTTCTTCATCCTACCAATTAATTTCAAGGGGCCCAGTTTTTGATGAAGCCAATGGTGTTCTACCAACTATTATCACAGGTTATGATGCTAGTTTACAGCTTTATACTAGAGACGGATTAGCTTGTGCTCGACTCTACATCAGGAAGTATTTCACTAATTGGAAATGCATCTTCAAGAATTCTTGGGTGGGATTCTACAAAAGTACACTGGATGATAATCGCAATTATAAAACATACCAGTGGAGTATATATTTTAAGAAGAGACTGAATCAAGATAACATTGACTATGACATCTATGAGTACACATCCAGTCTGGCTATTGGCCCTGGATTCCAAGCTCGATTTATGCTGGACAAAGGCTACAAACATGAGAAAGCTCGCACTGAACCCTGGGAATGTTCTAATGCCATGCTGCAGCTTTATACTCGAGAGGGGTATGCCTGTGCTCGACTCTTCATCAGGAAGACCTTCACCAATTGGAAAAAGGTCTTCAAGAATTCATGGGTGGGATTCTACAAAAGTTCCCTGTATGATAATCGCAATTATAAAACATACCAGTGGAGTACAAACTTCAAGAAGAATCCAAATGAGGCCTACTCAGAGGATTATGACATCTATGAATATGAGTCCAGCTTGGCTATTGGAGTTGGAGTGCAGGTTCGGTTCATGCTGGACAAAGGCTATGACCATGAGAGAGTTCGCACTCAAGCTTGGTTGGGTGTAACCAATTGTCCATCAAACATATGAAGCGTTGCATAAAGTCATAATGGTGTAGTAGAGAACAGCAGTCACATCTTCCTTGAGCACACACGTTCACCTTTGAATAATCATGAGGTTAACCCTAACCCTAGGCTCCACCACCATTATCACATTTTCATTTTCATTAAAGAAATGTTTACCATCCTGTAAGGACCGGTATGGACACATACCCCAACCTTAATGGCTATATGTTGGTGTACTCAAATGCCATAAACTCCCCTGTTGGAATTTAAGAATAAACTCAACTTTTTATGTGTGTTTAGGTATGCAATGCTTGTTAAAATACAGTCTGAGAAAGATATTGGACTAGAAACCTTCCTGAAGGAAATGAGGATTCAGGACTAGATTTTTCATAATGATTTTGGCAAATTATCCTGGATAAAATATTTAACTGCTTTTAGACATGGGCCCACAGTGCCCAGTGTCTGCAACAAACTTTCCAACATGGACAGGTTAACGGTGTATTACCTCATCATATGAAATAGGCATGCACAACATCCTTGTATTGTCCTCAATCATGAGTAAAATGTCAAAGGTAAAGTCAAATTTACTTGTTTAGCACTTTTTACAAAAGCCATTGCCACAAAAGCAGCTTCATATATGTCCGAGTTCAAGATTCCAGTGAGCAAGCCAAAGGCAACAATGGAAAGAACAAACTCACTAGAGCATGAGGAAGAAACCTTGAGAGGAACCAAGACTCAAAGTGGAGACCCATCCTGTTCTGGTCGGCAACAGACACTACAATAACAACAATTTAAATGTTAAACAGCAAAAAAAGTTAAGAAACAAAAAAGTGAAGAATGTCTATCTTAGTTCTCCAAATGTCCCGCAGGTAGTAGTGTTGTCAAAAAAATCGATGTATCGATACTGAACATTCTGAAACGGTACAATACTCGTTTCCCTTAAGTATCGATTATTTTTACATAAAATGCGCTTTCGTTTGACCCACCCAAGCTGCCGTAATGCACAGGACAGTTTGTAATGTTAATATGGCAGCTAAAGCAAACGCAGTGCTGTTGGATTCGAAGCAGATACAGATGGAAAACCGAAGGATATGAACAAGCCCGTTTGCAAGCGGTGCTTTTGGAACATTTCAACGAAGGGCGCTAAAGCCTGGTTGAGTGACCATAGCGCTCGACTCCGCGCGAACCTCCGCGAGCGGTGGAGGCTTTATACTTTCCGCTTTGCAGTGTTGTCCGAAACTATATGTGGTAGTATAAAAGAAACACCCCTCAAAACAGGGGAATGAACACTTACCTGACGAATTTTAATGCTGCTTTGTGTTTCAGTGTGTTTCAGGTTTGAAAAGTGCTGCAATTTAGGCTAAAGTACTTGAAAATGTTGAAATTGTAACTACTTCGTTTCACAACAAATATCTGTCTGACTGGACATTTTTCTTGTATTATATTAACAAATACGAGCCTCTTATAATTCCAGGATGAAACATGAGAGAACGTGAAGACGTTAAGAAAAATGCACGTTACGTTATTACGTTAACTCTTGTAATTCCAGGACGAAACACGAGAGAATGTGAAGACGTTAAGATTGGGCGTTTTGAAAATAAACAACCATTAAATAATGTGATTAAAAGTGCAATATTTCGAATCATTTCGAGTATATGTATAAATATTTAACTTAATTTAGTTTAACGTGCTGGGAAATATTGGTACAAGCGCTTGAATTGAACCCTGCAAACATGACTTTGTTCATTGCGCTGAGGCGCGGCACACGCGAAGTTACAAAATTCGAGAGGTGCACGACCTCGCGTTCGCCGCGCTTCAGCGCGATGAACAAAGTCATGTTTGCAGGGTTCATACACCTTGTGGAATTCAAACACTTGTATGTCACTTTCAAGGTCCATTTCAATATTTCCCAGCACGAGCAAAGACACTTTGTCAGACGTTCAAAAGACGTCCACTGAAAAGCCAGAATGAAAGTTTTAGCGACGTCTTTTTTAAACGTCTATTACTGCCGTTCAGTTGCAGTTTTTGCACGTCCTGACATCCAATAAAGGTCCTAGTCAGACGTTCAGATAGAAAACTCGTCATAGACGTTCATGTTAAGTTAAAAGGTTAAGGTCCTAGTCACACTGTCAGATTTTGAACCAGTTTTGAACGTCCACCAGACATGCAAAAATGGGTCTGGACTGACCGACGTGATACAGACTTGATTTTAACGTCTTTCTGACGTTGCATGTTTGTTGGGATAAGTTAAATATTTATACATATACTCGAAATTATTCACTTTTTTATCACATTATTTAATGGTTGTTTATTTTCAAAACGCCCAATCGTAACGTCTTCACGTTCTCTCATGTTTAACACAAAAGAACTTCAGTCAGACAGATATTTGTTGTGAAATGAAGTTACAATTTCAAGCATTTTCAAACACAAAGCAACATTCATTTGTTTGTTTATAAAAAAAAATAAAAAGGCTTTAAAACGGAAATTAGCACCGTATCTGACTTTGGTATCGAAAATGGTATCGAATTTCAATATTTTTTTAAGTATCGTATCGAAGTTGCAATTCTTAGTATCGTGACAAGCCTAGCAGGTAGGCTACCAAACTCCAGTGAAGTGCATTGTTCTGTGATGCAGACATACTACTGAGGTCTGCTGCTGCTACCGCTCTGTATACCAGTGTTTAATTCTGTGTGCACGATGGACATTAAAGACGTGCCTCTGCGACCATCGCCTTCATCTCCCTTTCTCCTATGTCGATTAAAGGTTACTAAAGAGATGATGATCACCTCGTAGGTTGAGGAATGTTGTTTGTCATAGACATCTTTGCCAAAATTATTACAACTAAAATGAATGTCTAATGTATCCTTATAACCAAATCCTTCTTTATCTCTAAATAAATCACCTTTGTCAAAGTTTATCACTGTTTCCTTCCATATCATCTGTTATTACTTGTATTCAAAAAACACCTGAGACACAATAATCTCTCCAGCGTGTACTGGATCACCACTAGGGAAGCGCCCAGATGCCCAAACCACCTCAACTGGCTCCTCTATATGGAGGAACAGCAGCTCTACTTAGTGGAAACTCATTTCAGCAGCTTGGATTCGCAACCTCATTCTTTCGGTCACTTCCCAAAGCTCATGACCATAGTCACTGTGTCCGTGGCAGCATTAAACACAAGATATCAAAGACAGAGGTCTCTGTCTGATCAAAAAGCTATTTTTAACATAAAGTGATGAACAGAAATTATGTCTATCCATTAGATGTTGATTAGGTAACATTTTCTCATCTGCTAATCACTTTCTCTCACCTGTTCAGTCCTACATAGATTTCCTCATCACTTGCTTTATCTTTTTTCTTGGTCTTTATTCCTCCCACATTTTTCTCCTCAGTGTTTACAATATGCTCTCTGTAACTGACCAGGATCATTGGTTTAAATTAGGGGTTGGGAACCTTTTTGACCGAGAGAGCCATGAACGCCACATATTTAAAAATGTAATTCCATGAGAGCCATACAATGCAAGTTGTTGACCGGGGGGGGGGGGGGGGTTGTAAAATGGACACGAATTAAGTGTTATATCACGATCGATTGATCGCCAGTGGTTGGTGCCAGAGCGAACTAGTAACTCATTGAATCACAGATATGGATCTGAGGTAAATAAACTAGATTTTTTTGCGGCGTGAGAAATTGGAAGTGTGGCGTGAGAGCGTGTGAAAACGGTCAAATGCGTGTGTCTCACGCTCAATGCAACCCTGCAATATGACCAACCCTTTTAAAGTATAATAGGTCTCGGAAATCTTTTTTAATAACGTTGTTAAGCTGTTGCTAACTAATGATGAATAAAGAACTTCTTGCCAATAATGCGACTAATGGTTTTGCTGATGGCTTTGTACGTGGTGAGGTTAAGCTTCATGCAGGTGTTGAGACTCCCATCCGTTAAACGTGATCATAGGTTGGTCTTAATGTTTTTTAGATGTGAAAACGACTGCTCACATGCATACGTAGAGCCAAACATTCTCAGTACAGCAACACTTACACGCTGCAGTGTGTGTATGATGGGAAGCGCGTTCCAGGTTTGGACAATCTGGTCCGCGATTTATGTTCGCTAGCCAACTCTGCTTGCTGTTTTTCCAAATCTTTATTCAGTGACTTGAACTTATTCACCCACATGTCTGAGGCCTTCAGGTCAGCAGCTTGTAGCTCAAAATCTCTGACTGAGACACCGGGGATGTAACTCAGGTCAGCGCTGTCCACTGCACACTCGGATGGGTGATAAACTTAAAAAGACGAGTACGCTCACAGAATTCTCCAGCGTGCGCTTTAAATGACTGCAGAAGTGATTGCCACCCGCAAACGTGAGTGACAAGAAATTAATGGATTGAAATACGTTTATATTTTAGCATTATTATTTTTAGTAAAAAATTGTCTCCGAGCCATATGCACCCATCGAAAGAGCCACATCTGGCTCGCGGGCCATAGGTTCCCGACCCCTGGTTTAAATTCACTGGATTGATTGATTTGATTTTGGTTTTGTGTGTTTATGTATTTGTGTTCTGTGCATGTTTGTGTGCGTTTTGTATTTGTGTGGTTGAATTTGTCCTGCTGGGGATGCCGTGGATTGCACGGGGTGGAATGCCTATAAAGGAAAGGAGTCACAGGTGGGCGTAATGAGACGTTGCTGTTTGCAACAAGCCTAGATGCGGTGTATTGCGGGTTTGCATTGTCAAAGAAAATATTGACGCCTGTGTCTAACAGAGTAAGGCAATCCATGTTTTGCAGTCCTTGGTCAGTGCAGCGAGGTATGTCTTTGTTTGTATGGCTTATATATGGTTGGTGTGATTTGTATGGAGTGACTGATGTCTTGTTTGTATTTTCTTCAGTTTTCACGGCGCTATGAGGTGAAATAAATGAATGACATTTATGCTGTGATTCAAGCAAAAATAAAGGAAACTTAAGCGCCTGTCGAGACTCTCTTTTTGGGATCCAAGGGTTGCTACATGCTCTGTTAACCAAGTCTGGGTAATTTTGTTTGTTTTACTATAGCTCTGTTTTACATCTCTTTTCATATCATATTCCTATCATATCTTTGCAAGACTTCTTTTCTGCACCTTAGAAATATAGCCAAACTTCGTTCCACCCTCTCTCTGTCTGATGCTGAAAAATTGGTCCATACATTTATCTCTTCTAGGCTGTATTACTGCAACACACTCCTTATTGGGATTTCTAGCAAGAGTCTCCAGAGACTGCAGTATATCCAAAACAGCGCAGCTAGGGTACTGATGAGGGTACAAAAATATGAACATATTACACCTGTATTGTACTCACTTCATTGGCTTCCAATATCTGTATGCGTTGAGTACAAGATCTCTCTACTCACACACCAGTGCCTTTATGGTAATGCCCCTCCATACTTTAAAGAGTTACTCACTCCACTGGCTCCATCAAGGTCCCTCCGGTCTACAAACTCAAATCGCCTTTTTATCCCCAGATGTAAGCTCAGCACTATGGGTGATCTGGCTTTCTGTTCGGTGGTCCCTCGACTATGGAATACTCTCCCCAACCATTTGAGACTACCGCAGACCATTGACTGCTTTAAAAGAGGACTCAAAACTTTTCTTTTTAGAAGAACCTATGATTCTAACTAACTCGCTAATCACTTTTTATTATATTTATACTGTAATAGTTTTTATGGTCATGTTTTAGGTTGTAGCACTTTGAGATTTACCTAATGTAAAGTGTGTTATAAATAAAATGAATTATTATTATTATATGTTTTCTAATGCATGTTCCTTTATGACTACCCGATCAACAGACAAGCAATTCTTTTGATTCAAGGGAACTATTCCTAACTTCAGGTAGGCGAGAAATAATAAAGCAAACATAGGGTTCTGTAGAGACTTTATTATTTTCAGTTAATATGTGAGGGTCCTTGGTACATACTGGTCATGTATTCAGGGACTGAGATTTCAAGTGTCCAATATTTCATATTGAACTGCTGAACATTAAATTCTGTGAGTACATGTGTGTGAGCACAGGTTAAGATATCAGGCTGTGTAAGAACCAACAGACAGAGATGGAGCAGAAACAAAACCAAACCCAGATGTCGAGGGAGCCATGGGGAATAGTATTTCAGTGGCATTGTCCTTACTCTTGCATTTGTATTACTTCAGACTGGATCATAGAGTAAATAAACAATGCTTTAAATATTCAATGTTTTTTTTAATGAGAACAAGTTGCCTTTTCTTTCATTTCATTCTGTCAGATAGTAATTACACATTTTTGCAATCACAATCCACTTTGTAGTGGTACACTGCATACACACCTGTCCAAGTACTCAGTCCATTGTGTGTTTCGTGCGTGTTTGTGTCACGGTCACGGCTCCAGACCCTTCTCTGTGGGCGTGCCGCTACGTTGTCTGCGTGATCACGAGGGTAGGTGTTCGTCACCTACTTCAATCAATCAATCAATCAAAGTTTATTTGTATAGCGCTTTTCACAACACATGTTGTCACAAAGCGCCTTACAGGATTTAAAAGGTTAACAATACTACGGGTCCAGAACCCTAATGAGCAAGCCAAGGGCGACAGTGGCGAGGAAAAAAACTCCCTAAGATAGTGGGGAATAGGAAGAAACCTCGGGAGAACCAAGACTCAAAAGGGAACCCATCCTCCATTGGGCGGCCCGTTAACACACAGATTACACAAAATACAGATAAATACACAAGTCACACACAAATCACACAATCAGACTAAGTAAAGGTAAAAATGAAAGTTCTGGGTTATGATATTGTCACTGTAAATGTCTGTTGATGAACGCCAGGCTTTCATTCCGTGTCGGAGCAGCGATGCTGGTATTGTAGGCTCCGACTGCAATGTTACTCTCCAGGTGAACCTCGGAGAAAAGATACGAGATGTAGTAAATATGTAACAGATTAATCAAAGGCCAAACTAAACAGATGAGTCTACTTAATGTGCATTCGCATAACGTCTTGTGCTCGTCTTTGAGTTTGCTCGTTCCGTGTGTCTGATACATGTTGCTCGTGCGCGATTGCGCAACTCCTGCAAATAAAGCAGTAACGTTGTTCGTCAAAGTCCAGGATCCGTGTCTCATCCTTCATGCTGCACCCAGCGTTACAGTTTGTTGTTGTGCCATGCCCCTCGTTAGTTTTCCCTGTGTTAGTGTTGTTCACCTGTGTCTTGTTTCCCCTCGTTAACATCTCTATATAAACCTGCATGTGTTATTCTCCCTTGTTGGTCTTTGTGTCTGTATGTATTTGTCATCGTGAATGTGTCATATGTGTTGTTAAATGTATTAAATGTTCTGTGTTCACAGCTTCTCTCAATGTCCCCTCCCTCGCTCACCGTGACAAGCTTGCACTAACAGATTTGTAAACAATGTAAACATTTTAAACATGTGTATACTATTTCACAACTGTAGACTGTATAGTTGTACAGTTGCCAGAGAGGTGGTGATTGATCTTCGAGGATGCCCCCACGAGGGATGAGATCCCTGGCAGAGCTGGGAACCCCACGAGAAAAGTGAAAGTACCTAGTATCTAGGGAGTAACGTCACCACCCGATCTCGTGGACCTCAGTAAGTGGAACTATTTAGTATAGAGATTTTAAACTTTTTTTTAAATATGTAGTAATTCCGCCAGAGTCTGCCCGGAGGAAGTTCTTTGTAATGAGATAGGGATATAGAGAGATATCGCCTACAGGTCTGGGACTCAGCCAAGCTGCCTGACACAGTCTGGGATAAAACCTAGCCAGGTAGAGCACACTTGTTAGGTGTAATTTAAGTGAAAGGCTAGACCTGGATCGAACAGAGAAGTCCAATAGGGCCGGGAGACCTGTTTGCTTCATTGTTATGAGAAGTGGAACCAGATTTTGAGAATATTTTAAGACATGTTGAAAGGACCATTGTTTGACTTAAAAAAATTATTTACCAAATGACCAGAGATGATTTAGAAGATGTAACTGGACATATGGAATTCTGGGCTAAGTATTATGGGTTTGGTTCAAAGGGAAAACTGAGCGTAGACTATTTGCGCAGATGAGTAAAAACAGAGCCCAAGAGCGCAGATAAGAAGGCATGCAAATACTTTGCTAAACATAAAGCAGACATGAAAGAAAAAAGCTAAATGTTGGCTTGAAGAAGCCGAGAAAAGACAAGCTCAGCAGGTAGGGCTTAAAAGATGTACTAATAGGATTTCTCAGTGTGTCATAGCTGATCCCGACCTCGATGCTGCCCCACCGAGACCGCCACCGCCAAGGCCGGCTCCAGCTATTCCAGTCCAACAGCTGCAAGCCCCGATGCTGCCACCACCAGCCCAAGATCTACCGCTCCCACTGTATCCAGGACGCCAGGCAATGAAATGCGCCACCTTCCCACCGTCTGCCCCGCCGCCAGCTTCACCCGTGGCATCGCACACAAGAAGCCATGAACAAAGAGAGGTGATGCTGGAACTAGCCATCTCGGAGTGTGCAGGGACCTTCCCGATGGCCGAGGTAGCAGGCCCCGCAAGAATTATTATGGTCCACCGTCACTGGATAGTGGACGACATCATGAAGGCGGCGGAGGGCCTGGGCAAATCAGCAGATGTGGGAGGACGACGCTTTGGAGAAGAACTCATGGCTTTCGTTCAGTCCTGCAGGCCGACCCAATCTGAACTGAGATGCCTGCTGGTGATCATGCTTGGCCCCCAGTACAACAGAATAGATAGAGACTGGGCACCAAGAGACGTTCGACACTACTGACCCGAGTGGAAAGCTCCAGCAGCCGGACAGGAAAACCCAAATTGGCCCTACAGAGAGATGATAAGGTGCCTGGTTGCGAGGCTGGAAGCTGCATACCCAGCCACTGTCAACACAGCCAAGATATGGAATGGACCAGCAGATGTCAGTCTCTAAATCTGTGCAGGTTAAATATGGTGTCCCACAAGGGACAGTCCTAGGACCACTTCTATTCACACTGTACATGTTACCCTTAGGCGAGATTATGCATAAGCACGACATCAGTTTCCATTCCTACGCAGACGACACTCAGCTATATTTATCGGCAAAACCCGATGATTTAGGCGCAAACAGTAAAATTGAGAAATGTGTAGAAGAGATAAAACATTGGATGGCGTGTAACTTTCTAGCACTAAATCCCGATAAAACAGAATTAATAATAGTTGGGTCTAGGGCTGTGAGAGACAAGATACATAATGTAGCATTGAATCTACATTCTTTTACTATAACCCCCAGCACAGAGGTAAAGAACTTGAGCGTCACAATAGACCCAGATCTCTCGTTCGATACACCTATTAATAATATAACTAGGGTAGCGTTCTTTCACTTGCGCAACATTGCCAAAATTAGAAACATATTAAATACTAGTGATGCAGAAAAACTAATCCATGCATTCATATCCTCTCGTTTAGATTATTGCAACAGTCTCCTAGCTGGATGTTCTGGTAAATCGATAAACAAACTCCAGCTGGTTCAGAACGCAGCAGCACGAGTTTTAACAAAAACTAAAAAGTTTGATCACATTAGTCTCGCACTATCGTCATTACACTGGCTGCCAATTAGATTCCGTATTGACTATAAAATACTTTTATTAACATATAAAACGCTGCATGGCTTAGCTCCAGACTATCTTAGTGAACTTATTGAACAATATAACCCAGCGCATTCACTTCGCTCGCAGGATGCAGGGTTATTAACTGTTCCTAGGATCAAAAAGATCACAGCAGGTGGAAGAGTCTTTTCTTTTAAAGCTCCACAATTGTGGAATAATCTTCCTGCCTCTATTCGGGACTCAGACACAGTCTCAATGTTTAAAACTCGATTAAAGACTCATCTGTTTAGTTTGGCCTTTGATTAATCTGTTACATATTTACTACATCTCGTATCTTTTCTCCGAGGTTCACCTGGAGAGTAACATTGCAGTCGGAGCCTACAATACCAGCATCGCTGCTCCGACACGGAATGAAAGCCTGGCGTTCATCAACAGACATTTACAGTGACAATATCAAAACCCTGAACTTTCATTTTTACCTTTACTTAGTCTGATTGTGTGATTTGTGTGTGACTTGTGTATTTGTCTGTATTTTGTGTGTTAACGGGCCACCCAATGGAGGATGGGTTTCCTTTTGAGTCTTGGTTCTCCCGAGGTTTCTTCCTATTCCCCACCATCATAGGGAGTTTTTCCTCGCCACTGTCACCTTTGGCTTGCTCATTAGGGTTCATTATTGTTAACCTTTTAAATCCTGTAAAGCGCTTTGTGACAACATGTGTTGTGAAAAGCGCTATACAAATAAACTTTGATTGATTGATTGTGGGAAGCCCACCTGAGAAACAGCTTCCTGATGAGCATGAGAGGGTCACGCTAAGCACCATGAAGGACTACTTGCAAAGAAAGAGAAAAAGAAAATCCAGAAGCAGAATGACATCCAACAAGAGGCTATGCTGACCATGGTGCAAACCACCCAACACGTGCTCACTAGCCAAGGAAGAGGAAGAAGAAGGGGTGACTGCAATTGTTACAACTGCAGAAAACCAGGTCACTTTGCAAGAGACTCTCCTGAAAATGAAGTGAAGACACTGAACAGGAGAATGAAAGCTGGAGATTGACGATGTAGGGGTTTCACCTACTAATCCTTTAGAAATAGATATTTTTTTTTTATCAGTCTCATATTCTAGTATTTATACCACAACCACAGCGTTTAGTTATCAAATAAGTGTAATTAATGGTTTGGTAACTGAAGGATTTAACTATTAATTCTTTGGAGGTTTTGGCAACAACCACTTTTGAATTATATCAACACAGACAATTTAGCGAAAATAAATGATACATTTATTTACAACCAACTATTCTAAATCACAAACAGGATCAACAGAGATCAGTATATTTACAGTGAATACTCAGCATCTAGTGTGTGTGGGGGTGTGTGTGTGTGTGTGTAGAAAGGGGAGGAGAGTAAATGTGTGCGTGCGCGTGTGAGGAGGGAGTTGTAGTCTCTAAAGAACTAAAATGGCACCGACTTTAAACAGTAGAGCAGCGTGACTGTATGTTAATGAGCTCAGCTGGTTTATTCCAACATGGTCAGAACAAAGGGTAATGGCGCTGGCTTAATAACTAAAAAATAATGTGTATCTGAGAATGGGGAAGACTATCAGTTATCAGCAGAAAATAGACATGGAGAGATCGCATGCAAGGTGGAGAACGCTGTGTGTACAAATCTTAATGAAGTTTATGAAAATAAAGTTTAACACAAACATTAAGAATGTATTACCAGAAAACCTAGTTAACGTTCAAGTTCAAGTAACTATGCCCATTTATTAAACTAAGCCCAGCGGTTAGACTCTCACGTGTTGAGGATTTTTGGGTAGTGTCGTCGTCCTCCCTGAATTCTCCTGGAATTAGGAGGGAATTTCCACCACAGGTTCCTCGTTGATAAAAAGCGACGCCATCCAGGTGTGCTGGGAATCCTCCTTCTGGTTATGAAGTCCAGGAATGTGAGTCTCGTTCACGGTTTAACAGGGAATTGATCGCCTTTGTTTCAGTCCGTGTGGCCGCGTCATCAAGCTTGATTGAAGTAGTTCGGTGAATCTGTTGGTTGATAGATTACACCGTAACTCGGGCTCGTTAATGAAGTTTTACGACCTTCGGCTGTTTGCTGTTAGTCTTACCAAAGTTTGCGTGCTCTCAATAAAGAAAACCGGCGAGAGAGAAATGGCGGACACTCTCTTTAATAGGTCTAACCTCGGTGTCGGTCAAACCAGAGATAGAGAGAAGAATGGCTGATCAGGGTATTTAAATACCTGGATACCATGTACTTTAGACACACCCTTGCTTTCGTCAAAGTAAGCTTGTTCAATGTGTTGCCAGTGGTACTGTCACCTGCTGGTTTAGCATGGTACCTATAACGGGCAGCGGAGAGGCGGGACAGCACAGGACCACGAGGAGAAGACAACAAAAGGAAAGTAACTGGTTTAAATGATCATTAGTAACTGGTTTAAATGAAAATTAGTGGAGGGCTGCAAGGCTTGCTCAAAATAACATTAACAGTAAATGGCACCAAAGTGAAGTTTTTAATAGATAGTGGTGCCACCCATTCAGTTATAAATAATAATAATAAGAGCCTCTTCGATGTAAATTAAAAAATACCACATTTGGACATAAACTTTAAATTTCAACTTCATGTCCATTAAATGTTATGGGTTGTGATTTAATGTGTAAACTGGGATGTAATATCAGTAGCAGGCCTGAGGGGGTGTTTATGGAGTGGGAGTTAGCTGTGTTGGGGTTCAGTTATCAGCAGGAGTTCCACTGTATGTTTATGAGCTGCAGTGTGCAGGAGGAGAGTGTTGGGAGCACTTCATGTGTGAAGTGCGTAGTTTGTTGCTTTGATCACCGACGCTGCTTTCTGCCGACGCTGCTTTCTGGAGTGTTTTTGCCTGCTTTTTCCCTATCAGTTTGCTTACATTTGATATATCTACAAATACTTTGTGGATATATTTTTAACTCCGGCTACAACAACCTCCACAAGCCATCGAAAGACCTTTTTGACTGAAAACATCTTCGACATTTCGACATCTTAACCGAAGTTAAGTATCTTCGTATTTCATCATGTCTGAGTCGCTTGTTGCTTGTGTTGAGTGTGGCATGTATAGCTCTTCTTTCATCAGTAGTGATAATAATTTTATTTGTGTGAAGTGTAGATTAATTATTAGTATGACGGAGAAGATCTCGCTATTAGAGGAGCGCATCCGGGCTTTAGAAAGTCCTAGAGAGTTTGTAGCAGCTAGCGTAGATAGCGTAGCAGGCCCGGGTTGCACAGCCGTAGCTAGCGAGCCCTCAGCTCCAGCATTAGAGCCCTCGCAGCGGGGTGAATGGGTGACGTCTCGGCGGCATAACCGCAGGGCTGAGCACCGTTCGTCTCAGGTTCCCGTGTCAAACAGGTTTGCCCCACTCAGTAATACACTGACTGAGCGACCTGTTAAAAGAGCTCTGGTGATAGGAGACTCACAGCTCCGACATGTGATCGTAGCAACCAGTTTAGAGACACCAGCGGCCATAGTCAAGTGTATCCCGGGGGCTAGAGCGCCTGACATCAGGGCTAATTTAAAGGTGCTGGCTAAACGTAAATATTCTAAGACACGTCGGCACCAATGATGTGGGATTGAGACAGTCTGAGATCACTAAGGATAACGTTAAAAGAGGTGTGTGAGTTAGTGGGGACGATGTCAGACGCCGTAATATGCTCTGGCCCCATTACAGTTTGGCGTGGCGCTGAAACCTACAGCAGGTTATGGGCACTACACCGCTGGATGTCTAAATGGTGCTCAGATAACAAAGTGTGTTATATAGATAATTGGACACGTTTTGAGGGCAGCCCTGGCCTTTTGAAGCGAGACTGCATTCACCCCTCTTGGGAGGGTGCTGCTCTCATTTCCCATAGCATATCTGCTAGGCTTAATAGTGGTAGTGTAGGAGTAGTTAATGGGGATTGACAAACCAGAGCCGAGGCCAGTCAGCAGACAAACAGACTAAACCGACTGTCTGCGAGCTGCAGAGAGACGTCACCTAGGTCACACCAGATTGAAACTGTGTCTGTTCCTCGAGTACCAAAAAATAATTCTCGCAAAGTTAATAGACAAAATTTAATCAATGTTAAATTCAACTATGCTCCCTCAGAGAGCGGTTTAAATCTGAAACTAGGACTACTAAATATTAGATCCCTGTCATCTAAAGCATTGCTTGTTAATGAAATGATTACCGATCATAATCTATGCATGCTTTGCTTGACGGAAACCTGGACCCGACCAGACGACTATATGGCCCTAAATGAAGCTTCTCCCTCTGGCTATAGATATGTCCATAACCCCAGTCCAAATGGTCGAGGAGGTGGGGTCGCCAAAATATATGACTCTGATATAGGCATTTCTCAAAAATTTGGCTTCAAGTTTAATTCTTTTGAACATCTCATCCTCACTGTATCTAATGTTTCAAATTTAACAACCAACAAAGCGTCGCAGTCGTTTTTGTTAATTACTATTTACCGCCCCCCTGGTTCATACTCTTGCAGTTTGTAATGTTAGTTGATGGGCGAACACTCGCGGGGAGATGGATGCTGTTGGGTAGATGGGTCGTCCCAAGGCGGGACGAGAAGCAGGACCTAGTGCTACACCGGGGACAAGGCAGAAGAGCGAACATTTACCACTACATTTACCAGATCGTACATTTTTAATTGGGTGGATTTAATTGGGATATTAATGGTTTCAATCGTTTTCATATTTTGCGGTAAAACAGTTACTGCTGTCGCTACAGCGTTGAACACTGTCAGATCTAACCACAAGCTCTTGTGATAAATAGGTAGATAGATGGGCCTATTAAGTTCGCGTCAACCCCGTGTAGTTAACGGTGACATAAAATAAGAAACAAGATTTTTTTTTCTAGTGTGTCTGTAGTTGTAACTGGTGAATCCAGGGACGTGTGAGGATCACATTCGCACCAGGGCTGAAAAGGTTGAAGATGAAGTTGTAAACGCTTGTCGTTTGAGTCTACCCTGTGCTTTAGCCCAGGTTAGAAAATAAAAACACGTGAACCTGGTATTTTTACACTCATTTTCGCCGCTGATGTATTTATTGGTTCATTAAGACGTAATGGTTTTGACTGAGCCATCCGGAATGGCGAGAGCGGCTTCTTGCGTTTACGGATTGCGTTTACATTGAATCCATTGACATGACAGTCAAAAAAAAATTTTTTTAATGGATTTTACTATATTTTACGGAGCCCGTAAGGTGACATCATGTAAAAAATAAATAAATAACGCGTGGCCACGACTTATTAACGCGTGGGAACGAGATACTAACGTCGCCTTTTACACGCGGCAACAAAGTTTATTTTTTCACAGCAAAGCAAGCAGATCCCAGGGATGTTCGCGAACTGACTGCCCAAGGAAGGTAAACCTGGCTTTATATAAAGTAATACTTAATTATCTTGTTCGCACAGCAGCAGCCACCCCCAACCCCCCCCCCCCCCCCCCCGTTGCAGTATACCCATGACGTCACATGTCAAACCCCCCCCCCCCCCCCCCACATGTCAACGCCCCGTCGCCGTATCCCCATGACGTCACATATCACCCACAAATCACAAAAATAATTCCATAACCAAACAAAAGTTACAGGTCTCCAAATCCCCCCTCCTTTTTTTCCTTTTTTTAACATCAGGACCAGAACCTTTCAATAAAACATGTTTAGAACACAAGGAATCATGAATATGGATAACAGTGCAACATATTAGGAACAAAAAAGAACATGCTATCTCAGAGTAGAAGAGACAGACAGTCCAGCACCACAAGTCAGAACTCAATTGCTTGTCAATTGGCGTCGTGGTCTAAGGTTATACGAGTGTGTAACAGTGAACCCGAAACTGGTCCCTGGCATCGGACTAGGGCCGTCAGGATCAGTAGTAGTGTCGGTGTCATTAACTAAGTCTAGGCTTGTGTGAATGTCAGAGGTGACCGAGTGGTCCACCCTGTTTCTCAAGTCATAGGAGTGGGTGGGGGGCACATCACCGTCCTCAACAAACATATCAGCAAGAGGCTGTGACAGCACAACCTGACTAGAGATACAGCATCCTGGGTCATCTCATCCTTGTGTACCCTCAATTGTTGCCTGTTCAGGCATTTCAAGAGCTGGCTCTAGCTCGGCATGGAAAGCAGGCCTCGAACAACGGTCCACCACACTACTAGGTGTGTTCTCTTGGCCAGCGGTAGGCTCTGATCCGTGGTAGTCCTTTGGCTGGGTGCGAGGTATGGAAGACCATGTACGGAATGGTTGGAGATTAACTACGTGAACCACACCCATGTCCATACCATCCTCCGTCGAGAGGCGGTAGTTCACATCAGATAGTTTCCGAACTACTTTGTATGGACCACTATACACAGGGGCTAGCTTAGCTGCCAGGTTCGCTGCAGCATCGGAGCGTGGGTGGTTCTTCAACCGAACCAGATCACCAGGTTTGTATGAGACTGAACGGCGCTTACAGTCGTAATAATGTTTCTGTCGCTCGTGACTCGCCTTTAGGGAAACCAGGGCATGGTCGTGAATCCTTTGTACGGCCTCTCCAGGAGTCTCAGGCTGGTCTAATGGGTCAAATAGGTCATCAGTTTAGGGCTTTGTCAAGAGGTCGAGTGGAGTCATCAATTCTCTGCCGTAAAGCATTTTTGCCGGGCTAAACCCTGTACTCTCGTGAGGTGAGGTACGAAGAGCAAAGCACATTTGGGGAAGGAACTTATCCCAGGTGTTATGCTTGTCGCCAACGTAAGCTCTGATTGCAGTTTTCAGGGTGCGGTTAACCCTTTCTGTTGCATTGGTCTGTGGATGATACGCCGTCGTGAGGCGGTGTTCCGCTCCCAGGGCTCGCACAACATGGTTAAAGAACGCACTCATAAACTGTTGTCCTCGATCTGAGATCAAGTATTTCGGGGCACCATGTCTTGCAAAAATGTCACTTTGGAATTTACTAGCTGCGACCTGAGCCGTAGCTTCTTTCACAGCAGACACCTCTACCCATTTGCTAAAATAGTCCACAAAGACTAAAAGGTAGGTATTTCCTGCTTGAGTACGTGGTAGAGGCCCGACAAAGTCAACACCCGCTACCTCCCAAGGCTCCTTGGCGTGCACAGGAACAAGCATCCCAGCGGGCTTCTGCTGTGAAGGCTTTGTTAACTGACACACAGGACAAGAAAGGACATAAGACCTAACGTCTTTTCTCATTTTTGGCCAAAAAGAACCGCAGTTTCAATCTGGCTAAAGTCTTGGCGAATGGTGGTCGGGTGGTCGTGATAATAACTCAGGAGCGTCTCCCTCAAAGACTCCGGCACAAACAACTTTAGATCGCTCAGTGGGTGTAAGCTACAGCTGTGTCCCGTGTCACGGTAATACAGAAGGCCATCGTAAGTAACAAACTTGTCTTCGCATGCATCGTCCTCTTGTAGGTCTTCCAGTTTTTGTAACACCTTAGCCACTCCTGGATCCTCCCGTTGAAGACGTCGAAGCTGATCTTTGTCAGATAGCTCAATGAGTGGCTGTGACTTCAAATCCAGGCCCGCTACAATGGCATACCTAGGAAGTACATCTGTAGGAGTAACCTCTGCATGTAGCAGGTTCCTGGATAAGGCATCCGGCACTGCGTTTTGAGGACCTGGCTTATGTGCAACCCGCACATCAAAATCCTGCAGCCTGAGGCACCACCTGGCCAAACGTCCGGAGGGATTGGGACGGGACATAAGCCATTTGAGGCTACTGTGGTCAGTGTACACAGTTACCGGAAGCCCCTCAATGTACGGCCTGAAGTGCTCAAGGGCCCAAATTACACCCAAGCACTCCTTTTCTGAAGTAGAGTAGGGCCTTTCTGACTTATGCAATTTTCGACTGGCATAGGCTATAGCCATCTCTCTTCCAGCATCATCACGCTGCATTAGAGCCGCACCTAGTCCCATGTCACATGCGTCAGTGTGAAGACTAAATGGTCGATCAAAATCTGGGAAATTTAGGACTGGGGCTGAGGTTAGGCTAATCTTTAGAAAGTCCATTGCTGCCTGGCAGTCGCCATCCCACACGAACGGCATGTCGTGTCGGGTGAGAGCAAACAAGGGCTCTGCATGTTGCGCATAGTTGTGAATAAACCTGCGGTAATAACTGGTGAGTCCCAGAAATTGTCTCACATGCTTAATATCAGCAGGCACAGGAAACTTCAACACAGCATCAACCTTGTCAGCATCTGGAAGGATACCATTAGACGACACTTTGTACCCCAAGAACTTTAGCTCATTCCGGCAAAACTGGCACTTCCCCAGTTTTAGAGTAAGTCCTGCCTTCTCCAGCCTTGCAAAGACTTCTTTCAGGTCCACAAGGTGCTGCTTGAACGTTGGCGAGGCAATAACAATGTCGTGGAGGTATACTGCACAACATTTATAGATAAGACCCGCCAAAACAGTATTCATAACCCTCTGGAAGGTCGCAGGGGCGTTGCAAAGCCGAAAGGGTAAGCTTCCTGCTGCTTCCTGCCGACGCTGCTGCGGAGCGAATTTTGAAATTGTTTTTCTAAAGTGTACTAATCTGTTTACGTGCTAATCTTTATTTTTTGCCTTCCTAGATAATTTTTTACAGATAGTACTTCCACCGTCAAGACGGGCAGCTGAATATTCCGGCCGCTGATCAACTTTCTGCTTCTAAAAATCAGCTAGCGTAAGTTTGTATAAATCGGCTAGACACGGTAAGTGTTTTGATTTATTCATGGCTGGTGTTGGTTTGTTCCCGTGTTCGGAGTGTGGCATGTTTGGTCTAGACCCTTTCGCCACTGATAGTAATAGTGATAGTATTTGTGAGAGGTGCCAGTTAGTTACTTCTCTCGTGGCGAAAGTGGAAAGCTTAGAGCGACGCGTCCACTCATTATTGAGGGATAGAGAGACAGGGACAGGGTCAGTAGTAGGTGTGGACGCGCCAGGGAGAACTAGCGCCTCCGCGACTCCGGCGATAGAGCCCTCACAGCAGGGCGAATGGGTGACGTCTCGGCGGCGTAGTCGGAGAGCGAGGGCTGCAGCTACCGCTAACGCCAGCGCTAGCCCACCAGAGCACCACTCACCGGTTCACGTGTCCAACAGGTTTGCCCCGCTCAGTGTTACACCCGCTGAGGAGACTCTGGTCATAGGAGACTCTATAGTCCGACACGTGAAAGTCGCTATTCCTGTAGGGGCACCAGCGGTTACAGTCAGCTGTTTACCGGGAGCCAGAGCGCCGGACATTAGTGGCAACCTTAGACTGTTAGCCCATAAACGATTCTCTAGGATAGTTATACATGTAGGGGCCAACGATATACGTCTGCGGCAGTCAGAGGTGACTAAGGCTAATGTTAAAGAGGTGGTTAAATTAGCCCAGACGATGTCCGATGCCGTAATCTGCTCTGGCCCCATCCCAATGCGGCGCGGTGATGAGCAGTACAGCAGGCTCACGTCGCTAAACCGCTGGATGTCAAAGTGGTGTTCAGAAAATCAAGTGGGCTTTATTGATAATTGGAAAGAGTTCGAGGGCAAGCCTGGTCTTTTAGGCAGGGATGGTGTCCACCCCACCCGGGATGGCGCTGCCCTGTTATCTTGCAGCATAGCCCGTAGTCTTTTAGTTAGTGGGCAGTGTAGTACTAGGAGCTGCTGACTAACCAGAGTCGCGACCAGGCCGCAGACTAACGGGCTAAACCGTCTGTCTGCGAGCTGCTTAGAGGCGTCACCAAGATCCCATAGGATTGAGACTGTGTCTGTGCCCCGGGTTAAATTAAATCATAAGAAAATAGTCCGTCCTAAGTTTTTAACTAATATTCAAACTTCACATCCAATTATTACCTATATGACCGATCTGAAAATTGGATTAATTAATATTCGATCACTCAACTCTAAAGCAGTTTTTATGAATGAACTTATAACTGACCAGAAAATTGATATTTTATGTCTAACTGAAACGTGGATTCAATCTGGTGACTATTTATCTCTAAACGAAGCCACTCCTGTGGGATATAGTTATATACATAAACCTAGATTGTCAGGCAGAGGAGGAGGAATATGTATAATATATCGTGATTGTTTAGAAATTCATCAGAAATACTTGGATATCTTTAATTCATTTGAGATGCTGTCTATTAATGTAACTAGTCCATCTGAAAATAAAAGTTCATTTTCCCTAACAAATGTATATAGACCACCAGGGCCTTACTCAGATTTCTTAAAAGATTTCACAGATTTTACAGCAAATTTAGCAGTTAGTAGTGACAAAATAATAATGGTAGGAGACTTTAACATACATTTTGATAATGCGGAGGATCCACTGACAAGGGCTTTTACTTCTATATTGAACTCTGTTGGCATTACACAAAACGTTGTAGGACCCACACACTATCAAAATCATACCCTAGATTTAATCTTAACGTTGGGTATTGACGTAGATAATATAAATATACTCCCGCAAACCGTAGCTATCTCTGATCACTATTTAGTCAAATTTGAGATTCATCTTAACATAAATACCCGCCCGTCTCCTCGGCAGTGTATAAAGCGCTCGATAAATTCATTAACATCAACACAGTTTATTGAAGCCCTCCCTGATTTAACTGCTCTAGCCCACTCGCCATCCTATCCAGGAGAGTTAGACAGTCTAACCAACTGCATAGAGAATACCTGCAGATCAGCTCTAGATATAGTAGCTCCACTCAAATATAAAAAGACTAGATCTAAAAAACTTGCTCCGTGGTACACTGACCAAACTAGAAACTTAAAACAAATAGCACGTAAATTAGAGCGTAAATGGCGATCTACTAAGTTGGAAGTATTCTACTGTGCCTGGAAGGATAGCATCATTGACTACAAACGGGCACTCGCTAAAGCACGCTCAGCATACCTAGCCTCACTGATAGAGAAAAATAAAAACAATCCTAGATTTCTTTTTAATACTATTTCCAAACTTACAAAAAATCAAGCAGGCGCAGAACCTCAGATTCCAGTAAACCTCACTAGTAATGTATTTATAGATTTTTTTGATAATAAAATAGAGAATATTAGACAAAATATAAAACCTTTTATTAGCAATACAACTGGTATGTCATCTGGTTTGGTTGACATCGATTTAAATCGCATACTGGGAGAAAAACTTGATGCTTTTCATCCACTCCCACAATCAGAATTAGAGAAAATAATTTCTTCCTTAAATTGTGCTACCTGCACACTAGACTCTGTTCCATCAAAGTTATTAAAAGAGGTATTACCAGCGGTAACTGAACCTCTTCTAACTATAGTTAACTCATCCATTACAATAGGTCACATGCCCAAATCATGTAAATTAGCAGTTATTAAACCTCTGATTAAGAAACCAAATCTTGATCCTACTGTACTATCTAATTATAGACCCATTTCAAACACATCATTTATATCTAAGATCATAGAAAAAGCTGTTGCCCAGCAATTATGCCTATATCTGCATAGGCATCACATATTTGAAAAGTTCCAATCTGGTTTTAGGCCCCATCACAGTACTGAAACAGCATTAGTTAAAGTAACAAATGACCTCCTCCTTGCTTCAGATCAAGGTTATGTATCGCTGTTAGTGCTTCTTGATCTTAGTGCAGCTTTCGACACAATTGATCATAGGATCTTGCTAGAAAGGTTAGAACGCTGGGTTGGAGTCTCTGGCACAGCCCTTTCATGGTTTCATTCTTACTTAACAAATCGCTATCAGTTTGTAGAGCTCAATAATATTCCATCCAAACGTACAAAAGTTAAATATGGGATCCCGCAAGGCTCCATTCTAGGACCACTATTATTTACATTATATATGCTACCATTGGGCACAGTTATAAACAAACATGGTGTCAATTTTCACTGCTATGCAGATGACACTCAACTTTACATATCAGCCAAACCTGATGACAAACTCAGTTTAAGAAAAATTGAGGCCTGTGTAAAAGATATTAAATGCTGGATGTCTCTAAACTTCCTCCAACTTAATGAGGACAAAACAGAAGTTCTTCTTCTGGGCCCTAAGGCCTCAAAACAGAAAATTCCAGATCTAATGCTTAATCTCGCAGGCTACCCCATTACACCTGGCACAGTAGCCAAAAACCTAGGCGTCATACTCGACTCTGACCTATCATTTGATAAATACATAGATAATACTACTAGGATAGCTTTTCTACATCTTCGTAACATTGCTAAATTAAGAAATGCATTATCACAGGATGATGCGGAAAAATTGGTGCACGCCTTTGTTAGCTCTAGATTAGACTACTGCAATGCACTACTGTCAGGATGTTCAAATAGGAATCTAAATAAACTTCAAATAGTTCAAAATGCCGCAGCCAGGGTTCTGACCAGAACTAGAAAATTTCAGCATATCAGTCCAGTCCTATCAGCCCTGCATTGGCTCCCAGTTAAATTCCGTATTGACTTTAAAATTCTTCTATTAACTTATAAAGCATTGCACGGGCTTGCTCCTGAGTACCTTCAGGAACTTATTTCCTATTACGAACCCCCACGCCCACTAAGATCACAGGGTGCTGGTCTTTTATTAGTTCCAAAAATTAATAAGGTAACAGCAGGGGGAAGAGCCTTTTCTTGTAAGGCCCCCCAGCTTTGGAATAATCTTCCTAAATGCGTCCGGGACTCCGACACAGTCACAATCTTTAAGTCTAGGTTGAAAACCCACTTATTTAGTTTAGCGTTTGATAATTAATATCCCCCTTAGATAAAAGTACAGATCCAGGGGTTCATAGACAAAGGGTTTTATGGTAGACTGGGGCGCTGGTGCTGTCGTCCTGTCACTGCTCGTGGTCACTCAAGTTTGTTGACAGTGCAGTGGACGGATGCCATTGTCTCAGAATACCCCCAAGCCTATGTTACCTTCTGGTTCTGCCTTTTTAGCTAGGCTGTAATAATTTAACTAAATGCCGGAGTTGCTGCCACACTCCGGAAATGTTTATAATTTTACCTGTCCTGTATATGTCCTCATACAGAGCTAATTTTCCCTGTTTCATTTCTCCACATGGCTGCCCGCCTGTTTGAGGAATAATGAGATGAGGAGACCAGCGATCCATCCTGAGCCAGCCACCTCCTGCCTAACCGGATGCATACATCATGATGGACATTATTACATATTTTTCATTTTCTTTCACTTCTTTCTGTCTAAATTGTTGTTGTTGTTGTCATGGTGACCGGTGTCGGCCAGAGGAGGATGGGTTCCCCCCCTGAGTCTTGGTTCCTCTCAAGGTTTCTTCCTCATGCAAAAAACTAGGGAGTTTTTCCTTGCCACTGTCGCCTTTGGCTTGCTCACTGGGGGCTAGGACTCGGCACTTGTAAAGCTGCTTTGTGACAACAACTGTTGTAAAAAGCGCTATATAAATAAAATTTGATTGATTGATTGATTGACCTTGAATTGGAACAGGCCACAGTGGGATATAAAAGCAGTCTTGGGCCTAGAGCTTTCCTCCACTCCGACTTGCCAGTACCCACGGGTCATGTCTAGCGTCGAGATGAACTTCCCTCGAGCAAGAAAATCGAGTGATTTGTCTATTCTTGGCAGAGGATACCGGTCCTTTACAGTCACCTGGTTGAGACCTCTATAATCTACACAGAATCTAGCTTCTCCAGAAGGCTTAGGAACAATGACAATCGGTGACGACCACGGCCCAAAAGCAGGCTCAATGATGTCGTCGTCGAGCATTAACTGAATCTGCTCCTCAATGAGCTTCTTTTTAAGAGGGGAGGTGCGATACGGAGGAAGGTTTATAGGCCTTGCATCACCGGTCTCAATGCAGTGAACAGCCACAGTAGTATGACCTATACGAGCTGCAAACAGTCCACTGAAATCTGACAGCAGATTTCCTAGTTCCTCCTTCTGCAAAGAATTTAGGTCTGCATCATCAAGGTTAACAGAGAACTTGGCAGGCTGTGAGTAAGGTAGGTCCGGTCCCTCCAACAAGCACAAAAAATTAGCACTTGGGAGCTCATCGTCAGACTCCACCCCAACAGGCACATCTTGCGTTCCAAGAATAACTGTTCTACTCGGGACATGGATGGAAATTGAAGCTCGGATCATGAAATCCATCCCCAGAATAAGAGGGGAGGACATTGAAGTCAGGATCACAAAGCGCTGAAAGAAGCGCTGGCCTTGGAACCAGATGGGCAGCCACGTAGTACCTACAGGGTCACAGTAAGCCGAATCGGCTAACCTCAGTGGAGGAGCTGCCCATGGCTCACATTTTATGTTTCCAGATATGTCTTTGTCAACATAATCAGCTAACACAGCAGACAACGAGGCACCAGTGTCAAGCGTTGCCGACACAACTCGGTCCTTGAGTTTTACGCTCACCCAGAAAGGTGTGTTCCAGGAAGCATCAGAGGATGTATCTACTACATGCCCTAAATGATGTTCTTCAGCAGTGGAAGTCATACGGTTTGTAGACTCGCTAGGCTCCCCTGAGGACTGTTGGGACACACGCTGATGTTGTGCCCCACCTCTCACACCCCTTGGCGTCCAGTTTTTCTTCCTAAATTGCTCACGATCCCCAAATTGTGAGCCTGAACCACCCTGGTGTTGTCGGGACAGCTCAGCCACACGTTCCCTATCGCCCATATCCCTCTGAGAAGATTTAGGGTTACACTGAGGACAAGTACGAGAAGTATAACCAGGTAAAGAGCATTGGAAGCAGACAACAGTCTTGGTTGATTTAGTAAGAACAGTTGGAAGGCTACTTGAGTCTCTGTGTCCGAGTGCAGCATGTAGTTCGTGTGCACGTAACAGAAGATCCATTACTGACGATATACGAGTGCCATACAAAGCAATGCTGTATTTTTCTTGAGCATGTTTGCAGATTAGATCGACCTGGTCTATTTCAGGAGGAGGATATCTGAGTTTCTTGAATTCACTCAACATATACGCCACAAATGTCGGAAGGGGTTCATCTGGGGCTTGGAAACAGTCAAGAATACCCTTCCAGATTCTCTCCTGGTTGTCGGAGGGTAGAAAAGCCTTTTCAAAGAGATCAGAGAAGTCATCCCAGCTCTTTAAGTGGGGTTTGAGGACTTGGAACCAATGACTAGGTTCACCAGACAGAAAACGTGGCAATTCCGTTAAAATCTGTACGTCAGAAAAGCCCATGTTTTGTTTAAAGCAGTCTACAGCACGCAACCACTCCATTGGCGGAATTCCTGTGGAACCATTAAACCTTGGCGGTTCCATTTTTGAGTGCTGCAACAGTGAAGTCAGCACGCGTGAAGTGCTATTTAGCACAGCAGAATCGGATATGGCACAACTACCTGAGCACTGGTGTGCACTGCAGGACGCACCAAGCCTAACCCCAACAGGAGGTGAGATATGTGGGTGATGTGTAGCAGGGGAAGAGTCCCCCTGGGAACCATGTAGGACAGAATTCACATAATCTCCAGGCAGGCCAGATATAGGAGTAGATGCAGTGTGAGCAGGCACATGTGGTGTGGAAGTACTCAGAGGGGCAGACCACGTCACACCCTGACTAGAAGGAGTAGTCCTAGAGTCAGTCTTTAACTGTTTTAATATTTTAGTCTGAATTTGTAATGAAGACTCAAAACAGTCCCGTAATAGTCCCATTTCCTCATGCAATAACTGAACTCGCCTTTCTAAAGCATTTGAGGAGGGTGCAGCTACGGCTGCAAACGTCTCATAGTCGTCAGGCAAACGAGCATCAAAAGCATCCATCTTCCAACGACATGCAAAACGGTTCGACAGTGACTAAAATACACAAAACAGCGATTATAGTGGGTGATATGTCAACTTAGATTTAGAGAATTTTCCAGTTACATACATATAGGCATATAACCACACAGACCACTCAACATCAAAAACACGATAAGTGCAATAAGAACAAGGTAACACTCAAAATAGGAACAGTCTTACTTGTTCTTTCCTGGAGCACTATACACCTGCCTGCTGAGTTGACACACACCTGTTTCTGACACAAAGTCCCAGCGCAAACAGTCACAGGAGAGTCCGCTCACGGAACGCCAACAGTAATCTTTGTCCATAAAAAAACACACGAAAAGTCACTCCGAAGCCGCACCGATTCCTCGTAGTGTCCCGAACAACGACATAAAATGGTCTTGCTTCACCCACGGCGTGGCCAGTTGGGTTGTTCTCCAAAAGTGAAAACATGGCAGCAGTGAATAAACTCGCCAAAAATACGGCAACGGGTGGAAAACCCCGCCAACTGCTACGCGCTGCGGCAGCGGCTAATTGGCTTGGGCAGCATCAGCACAACAGTCCGTAGAAAAACAGCAAAAATATGGAAACGAAGTGTGTATACGGTATACCTTCCAAAATAGTTCTCCGCTTGAAGAAAGGTCCTTACAACGTTTCCCGCTACACAAAAACAGTCTCCTCGTTGAATAATGTGGGCAGCCGTAGTCCGTAGCAAACCTATGAGGCTACCGTTAGCATGCTGAGGCACAGCATAGCATAGCAGCCAAGCTAACCGAGCCAAAAGTCCGCGAAGCTGAAAAACTCCTCAGGTATCCACAAAATAAGGACCAGGAATCGTCGGATTACAGCCGCGAATTTGATTAAAAAATTTAAAAAAATAAACGTGCAACTGGACGCGCAATAATATAAAACGGACCCAAAAAACGGGTAACTAGCTGATGCACCAAACGATGAAAAAAAAGGCTAGTTAGCGGCAGTTCCCGTCAGCACTGTATCGGAGGGCGCTAGGAAAAAAACGCAAATGAAGCGCCAAAAGATGCACAAAGACAAAAATTTATGACTAAATGTTAAAGGCCTCAGTATCATGGAGTTCGGGCACCAAATTGTAATGTTAGTTGATGGGCGAACACTCGCGGGGAGATGGATGCTGTTGGGTAGATGGGTCGTCCCAAGGTAACACGCAGGAGTCGGCAGGTGTAGTATAATGGAGACCTTTTATTGGGCTGGACACCCACACAACTTTCATTACAATCCGAATAGAAAGGCAGAACATACAGGCTACAACCCAGAGCATCCACCATGTGCGCATAACTAACCTCTCTTCCCGTTCTACCCTACGTTTTTGTGCGCATGCCCAAGTCACTTAAAGTGACCGTTACAAGTTCTTGCAGGAGTTTTCAGACTTCCTGTCTCATGTAGTGCTATCAGCCGATAAGGTGATTATAGTTGGTGATTTTAATATCCATTTTGAAAATCTGTGTGACTCTTTTAGCATACATTTTCAAGCAATTCTTGATTCAATGGGTATCACTCAGAATGTGGTGGGTCCTACGCATAACTGTAGTCATACTTTAGACTTGGTCTTGTCATTTGGTATTGACATATCCAGTTTAGCAATTCTTCCTCAGAGTGAGGCTGTTTCTGACCACAGCCTCATAACGTACGAGTTGTGTTTAACTGACTGTATTCATCGGCCACCCCGCTACCAAATTAAACAAACTATAACACCCAGCACCATAGCCGCGCTCACTGATATTTTACCGGGTCTGACAAACACTGATCCACCTGTAGCTCCGGAAGGACTAGAGCGTTTCACCGAGCACGTTGAGACTTCCCTGCGTACAGCTTTAGACAAGGTTGCGCCATTACGATATAAGAGAGCCACTGAGAGAAGAATAGCGCCATGGTACAATGAGCACACGCGTAGTCTCAAACGAGCCACGCGGATCCTGGAGCGTAAATGGTGAAATTCAAAGTTAGAAGTGTATAGACTATCATGGAAAAGCAGCCTTATTGAATATAAGCATGCCCTCCATACGGCAAAGTCCTTATACTTATCGGCCTTAATAGAAAAACATAAAAACAATTCAGGACTCCTTTTTCAAATCAAATCAAATTTTATTTATATAGCGCTTTTTACAACAGTTGTCACAAAGCAGCTTTACAAGTGCCGAGTCCTAGCCCCCAGTGAGCAAGCCAAAGGCGACAGTGGCAAGGAAAAACTCCCTAATTTTTTGCATGAGGAAGAAACCTTGAGAGGAACCAAGACTCTGGGGGGGAATGTAGTGTCTGTGCCTATGTAATACATTATGTAGTGTTTAAGTTTAAACTAACTGGTCTAAAATTCATTTCTCTTCTTGCTTATGTTCAGTTGAGCAGGACAAAGAGGTTGAAGAATGTGGTTTACATATGGTTTGGTTTAGGTGAAAAGGGACCCTAGTTCAGGGGTCAAAGGTCTGGTGGGCCCTTTCTCACCCTACTCGGTTTCCTTTATCAATATGTTTGATGGTTTACAGATGTGAGGGACCCTATGACTTCTTTGTTTAACTCGCATATAAATATGGGTAGACTTGCAGTGTTCGAGAGAGGAGATTCACAATTGGCCCGAGACCTCTCTCAAGCAAGACCATGGTGCTTGATTTGATGCTGTTCTTTTTTGTAATAAACTTATTATTGACAACTAAGACAGTGTCGGCGGAGACTTCTTCATTCATCATCACAGCATTGCTAAAGAAGAAAATACACCTCAGGAACCCATCCTCCTCTGGCCGACACCGGTCACCATGACAACAACAATGTAGACAGAATGTAAACAATGCAATAATGTCCATTTAGACAGAATATAAAAGATGTAATAATGTCCATCATGGTGTAGGCATCCGGTTAGGCAGGAGGTGGCCGGCCCAGGATGGATCGCTTGTCTCTCCTCATCTCATTATTCCTCAAGCAGGCAGGCAGCCATGTGGAGAAATGAAACAGGGAAAATTAGCTCTGTATGACATGTACAAGACAGGTAAAATTATAAACATTTCTGGAGTGTGGCAGCAACTCCGGCACTAAGTTAAATTATTACAGCCTAGCTAAAAAAGGCAGAACCAGAAGGTAACATAGGCTTGGGGGCATTCTGAGACAATGGCATCCGTCCACTGCACTGTCAACAAACTTGAGTGACCACGAGCAGTGACAGGATGACAGCACCAGCACCCCAGTCTACCATAAAACCCTTTGTCTATGAACCCCTGGATCTGTACCTTTATCTAAGGGGGATATTAATTATCAAACGCTAGACTAAATAAGTGGGTTTTCAACCTAGATTTAAAGATTGTGACTGTGTCAGAGTCCCGGACACATTTAGGAAGATTATTCCAAAGCTGGGGGACCTTATAAGAAAAGGCTCTTCCCCCTGCTGTTACCTTGTTAATTTGTGGAACTAATAACAGACCAGCACCCTGTGATCTTAGTTGACGTGGGGGTTCATAGTAGGAAATAAGTTCCTGGAGGTATTCAGGAGCAAGCCCGTGTAGTGCTTTATATGCTAATAATAGAATTTTAAAATCAATACGAAATTTAACTGGGAGCCAATGCAGGGCTGATAGGACTGGTCTAATATGCTGAAATTTTCTAGTTCTGGTCAGAACTCTAGCTGCGGCATTTTGAACTATTTGAAGTTTATTTAGATTCCTATTTGAACATCCTGACAGTAGTGAATTGCAGTAGTCTAGTCTAGAGCTAACAAAGGCGTGCACCAATTTTTCTGCATCATCCTGTGATAATGCATTTCTTAATTTGGCAATATTGCGGAGATGTAGAAAAGCTATCCTAGTAGTATTATCTATATATTTATCAAATGATAGGTCGGAGTCGAGTATGATGCCTAGGTTTTTGGCTACTGTGCCAGGTGTAATGGGATAGTCTGCAAGATTAAGCATTAAATTTGGAATTTTCTGTCTTGCGGCCTTAGGGCCCACAAGGAGAACTTCTGTTTTGTCCTCATTTAATTGTAGGAAGTTTAGAGACATCCAGCATTTAATATCTCTTACACAGGCCTCAATTTTTCCTAAACTGAGTTTGTCATCGGGTTTGGCTGATATGTAAAGTTGAGTGTCATCCGCATAGCAGTGAAAATTGACACCATGTTTGTTTATAACTGTGCCCAATGGTAGCATATATAATGTAAATAATAGTGGTCCTAAGATGGAGCCTTGCGGGACCCCATATTTAACCATTGTACGTTTGGATGAAATATTATTGAGCTCTACAAACTGATAGCGATTTGTTAAGTAAGACTGAAACCATGAAAGGGCTGTGCCTGAGACTCCAACCCAGCGTTCTAACCTTTCTAGCAAGATCCTATGATCAATATTTCTTTCTGTCTAAATTGTTGTTGTTGTCGTTGTTGTCATGGTGACCGGTGTCGGCCAGAGGAGGATGGGTTCCCCCCCTGAGTCTTGGTTCCTCTCAAGGTTTCTTCCTCATGCAAAAAACTAGGGAGTTTTTCCTTGCCACTGTCGCCCTTGGCTTGCTCACTGGGGGCTAGGACTCGGCACTTGTAAAGCTGCTTTGTGACAACAACTGTTGTAAAAAGCGCTATATAAATAAAATTTGATTGATTGATTGATTATGGGCACAAGGTAAGAGCGATGTAGGGGCTCATATGGGGGGTGTGAGCCCATACACATCACTCCAAAATCTGACTATAGGCCAAAACAACATGAATACCCTTTGAAGCCTGAGGCGCTCGAGGGAAAATAGGCCAGTTTTCCAATCACTTAGACAGGCTGGAGTGATCGTACCGTGCCCTGACTCACCTATGCGCTCTCCAATTTTTCCAATTTCACCTGTGCGCACTCCAATTTTTCCAGTTCAGAAACCAGGGTGGGAAGAATGGCGATTTGTGCAGGATTTGCAAGCTGTCGATGCAGCAGTATATGCTAGGGCCCCAGAAGTGCCAAATCCTCACACATTTACATTTATGGCATTTGGCATACATTCTTATCCAGAGCGACTTACTTTTTATCTCATTTTTTATACAAGTGAGCAATTGAGGGTTAAGGGCCTTGCTCAGGGGCACCTCAGTCATGGCCTCAGGTCTGGGAATCGAACCCACGACCCTCTGGTCACAAGACCAGTTCCCTACCACCAGGCTATGACTGCCATTCTCTCCCAGATTCACACCATTCTCTCCCAGATTCCTCCAGATAGTCAGTGAAGGCATTTTTCAGTGCCCCCGTGCATCCATACTGCCAGTACTGGTTTGTATTTTCCTTCAAAGAAAAAACATACACATTCACTCGCTTAAGCCAAGGCTATTGTGAGTTACCGACTATTTACAATGCAGTGCTGCGAGACAGTCTGGCCTCTCTGAAACTTCCATTATGTAGATGCTCTGATACTCTGTGTAAACACATGAGAGGGCAAATAGGGTCACCTAGCAAGGGAAGGCCACAAGGTCCCTAAGCAAAATTGCAATATTGCCAACAAAAAGTGCACTTCCTGGGTAATGACATCTCAAAAGAAACTCACTCTCTGTCATGAGATAGAATAGAGGCCATTTTAAAGATACCAAGATACCATGCCTGCTCTGGGAATTCCAGATCCCCAGACGCCATTTAGACAAGCAGTTATAATAATAATAATAATAATAGTAATAATAATAATACATTTTATTTATTGGCGCCTTTCATGACACTCAAGGTCACCTTACAACAATTAAAACGAAATTAAAACATACAGTATGTGTTAAAATTCTAACTAACTCACAACTCACTAACTAACTAAAATTCTAACTAACTCACTAATTCACAACAAACAGATAAAAATACCATTTGTTAAAGAGAATAAATCAGCTTAAACAAATCAGTCTTAAGAGAAATTTTTAATTCTGAAATAGAATGCAGTGTTTGTATGTGTGTGGGGAGTGTTAACGTTAAAGGAGCCTACATGACAAGTGTTTTGACTCAAGCCCACGGTGACAGAGACTAGTAGCCTACTCAGGAAAACTAGACCCTGTGGCAGCCGGGCTGCAGCGATAGCAGCTGCAGAAAAGACACTGGTAGCATCCAGTGCACTTCGGGTCAAACATGCTGAAAGTAGCACATTTAACCACACAGAGGTTTTGGAAACAATATGCTTCCGGGTTGTGAGAGATACGCTGGCGCATTTTGGCTGCTGCATTTTATATTTCTCGCCTGAACCAGCACTGTATATGGCATTTTGAACTGGATTAACTGTGCTTGAGTCCTGTGGAATTACGTGGTGGCTCTGAGTTTTCTTGGAGTGCAGTGTCTGTGGCTAGGTGTTTGCAGAGCACCGGTGAGGCTATACAACTGCTGTGAGTAAGGGCCTACGCTTCTTCCAGGCTATGTGGATTATTTTGGGAGTATTATAGTCTGTTGGGCTGTGACGGCTACAGCTACCATTGTGGTCCCATCATGGCAACAGGGATGATAAAGTACTCCTTCAGTGACCTTTTTGCGCTTCGAAAAGCACAGTATAAGACTCCTGCTCTGCTACTGATGCATCGACACCTTGGTATTTTACGACGACCTAAATACTGTCATTGGGGTCGTGGTCGATCTTACAATTTTAGGCAGCTCCCCAACAATATTCCTTCAATGTGGGCCTCGCGATGCCGGAAGGTTTCACAGGCGGTGGCTGGAGTTAAACAACCTGTGACGTTCGGGTTGCGGAGCAAATGTAACTTTAATTTGACAAGTATTGCGCAATCGCGCATGAGTAACACGGAGCAAGCACACACACAACGTGTAGACTTAGACAACGACGAGCACAGGACACTGCGCGAGCGCACATTAAATAGACAAACCACATTAGCCCTACGTGATTACGAGACGAGTCACAGGTGAGACAGATTATTCACACGACATGCCATAACCACGGATATCCATAGACGCAGACGATGCACGTAGACTACGTATACACACGCCCAAAAGGGAGGGGCCGGGGTCCTCAACGTGACACAACCAAATTAACAAACGGAACCTATCCCAGCCAACATGTCCACATGGGCCCCACATGGGATTTAACTGGGCAGTATGGGTTTTATCTGGGCATGGGCTTAGAGTGGGCTTTTTTAAGGGTTCTATTCGGGCCCCAGTTGAGTTACATTTGTGGGCCCCATTGGGGTTATAAATCCCGGCCCCAGTTGGGTTATAGTTGGGACCCACGTGGGCCTGATTTTTAAAACAGCCTAATATTTTAAAAACGGACTTTTAAATACCATTTACAAAACAGACATTTTTACATAGTACACGATTTTATACCTCAGCTCAAGCAAATGATGGTAGAACTGGATATTTCTCTGGCACACAAACAAATAAATTGCATGTTGATATAGTTTAATTTGTGAAGCAGTTATAATAACTAAATTCATTCAAAATATTAACAAAGTTAATGAACCTGCTTCAGATGTATGGAATAAACCATTGCCTCGCCTCCTCTCGTGCGCCCCCGCTCCCAACGAAAGACTAAACGGTCTCCCGCCTGGCCTGACTGAAAGTGAATTTTTATATCTGTTGGAGATATCATTCACTGAGGTAAGAAATTAACTTTTTATCCGGTTTCTCTAATTTGGTTATCAATGTGTAAAAGAACAAATATACAATGAAAGAAAAAAAATATCTGAGGATATAATGCCAGACGTTATATTTAATTCAAACCTAGCTACGTTAATTTGCTAGCTTGATAGCTAAAACAACCGTTAGCGTTGAAAGGTAGAACGCAAGCCGTTCATTTGTTATGGCTAAGAGGAATAATCTGTGGGGGGAAATATAGTGTTTAAAATGTCTATGTTTACACATTTTCGACGTAACCCACCTAGATTTAGTTAATTAATTTTCCTAGATCAGCTAAGACATAAGTGCAAATTTCGATGTTGCTAGGCTAGCTAACCTAAGATAGTGAGTTAACCTATCTTAGCAAACACTAGAACTAAGTGGTCACCTTGGTTAGCTAGCTAGCTAGTTATGTTTAGAGAATGTTTGCTTAACGTTTTGGTAGAAAAGATAATTGTCCTGTTAGTTATTAATTAAGTGATAAACCTTTACAGTTAATAGTAAGTCGTGTCCTGGCATTAAATATACCAAATACAGTGGTACCTCGAGATACGAGCTGCTCTATATACGAGCGATCCAAGATACGAGCACCAAGACGAGCAAAATTTCTGTTCGACACCCGAGTGCACGATCGAGATACGAGCATGATCCGGTCATCACAGCCATTCGCACGTGTGCTTTGCAACGAGTAACACTACGTACGGTGTATACAGTACAGTATTTCAATACTACAAACGTTTGTTTTGCATTATGGCTCCAAAAAAGGCTCTAGTAGTGGAAAGTCCAGTGAGAAGAGAATGATAACTATAGAAACTAAGCAGGAGATTATTCACCTGCATGAGAAAGGCACTTGTGTAGCCGAACTCGCTCGTCTGTTCGGCCGGAGTACATGTCTTTTTTTCCACATTTACGCTAGTTTTGTGACTTTTTTAAGGACCGGAACCAATTACAATACTTTACATTGTTAAATTGCTTCCAGAACCGAGCAGTTCGAGATACGAGCACGGGTCTGGAACGGATTAAACTCGTATCTCGAGGTACCACTGTACAAATGACTGCATTTCTAAGGTAGAGCTGTGTAGTATTAATCCCAGTATGAGGGGAAAAACAAATGATCGTAGTCCTAACCTACCATAGACAATCTTGTGTATAGCAGAAAAGAGTATTGTCTTATGGATAAACAGCTACTAATCATTCTTGTAATGGGTCCAAGTTAGATAGCGGTTTTCTCGTTTTGGTGCTCTGTAAAGTAACATGTGGTGGTTGTTTTTGCCTCAGTTTATTCTATCTGAATTTTAAATTTTGTTTTGTAGGTGCCCTAAAACAAAATGCTTATCTTCAGAATTAACTAAAGATGTTGAGAGAGCTGTCTCAAAGTGGTTTACCAATGCTCGTGACCATGATGGAAACCGTGCACTGAGAGCGCAGAGAGACTTTCAAAAAAGCAACGCAGAACAGATGTAAGTAATCAATAGTGAGTTACACGTTTGTGATAATGTGACTATGAAGGCATGTGAAAATCAGTCATTTTTACTTTCCAAAACCCTGACAGGTCCTATATTGGAGTTTTTAAATGTTTTATGTACACCTAACTTGTAAACACATCACTTGGCCTTTGTAAAATCTCCCCCAAGGGGTGATTAAAGTGTTAGACATCAGTGTCTTTGGAAATTTTGAGTAACTGCAGCAGCTCAAATTAGTGAATTGTATAGTATATTTGAAGGAGTACTGGTCAGGATTTTATTATACTGTGCAAACTAGAAGCTGGCAAGAGCCTTCATAGAGTTCTGTACAGTGTATTATGGTCAGGACCCAGGTGGTGCAGAAAATGCATGCCCATTAAACAGGCCTAGTGTGCTAATTCAATAGTACAAACAGGATTTTTATGCTTTACCATGTTTTAGATTCACAGAGAAGGATGTTTATCATTGCTAAAAGTGGTTTAGATAATCTGCAGTGTTACTGTTGTGTGCTTTAATTAATACTGTTGTCTGTCTCTCCCTCCCCTCTTCTCTCTCTCTCTCTACAAGATGTGAAACTACACAACTCAGCAACACACAGTAAAGGATTCTAAAGACTCTTAACATATGTTTTATGGACATTTATGGTTAAAATTGTTAATGAGTTGTCGTTTTCAATAAAACATTTTTATTAGGATTGATCAAGCATTTGTCGTCATTTAAATGTAAGTATTATTATAAACAGCTCATCTCTGATTGAAATTACTTATGATAATACAGTCTTTAGTGCTGTGCTCTTATACAACAGCTTTGCAAAGTAAGAAAAGCAACTGAATATTGCATTAGGTATGTACAGCAGAGACCTCACCTGAAGCCCTCCATGACTCCATAGGGACCCACATTGGATGACACAAGTTAGCATTATAGTAATTGTGCTCCAAATGTGTGATGCAAGCTGACATTCTAGTGAGTGATGGGCTGATATTTGGGCCCCCTTTGCATAACCCATATGGGGCCTATAAAGATTTGCCCATGGGCCCCAAATGGGGCTGAAGCGGGTGTCTGCAGTTAACCATAAGGGCCCTATTTGTTGCCCACACTGGCCCCATCATTATCCCACACAAACAAGGGGCCCATGTAGGGCCAGTGAATCATTGCTCATACGGGGCCCACCTGAGGCCCACATTGACCCCAATATTGGCCCACATGGGCTAACACACATGGGGCCCATGTGGAGCCGATGGACAAATCTTTGTGGGCCCCAGCTGGGTTGCCCAAAAAGGGCCCATGTGCCAGCCCATTTCAAACCCATGTGGGGCCCGCATGGACATGTTGACTGGGATGCTACATATCATTTACATTTACGGCATTTAGCAGACGCTCTTATCCAGAGTGACTTACAAAGTGCTTTGCTTCTGATCACAGAATACATCCTAGGAAATAGTACAGATAGGTCAGAATTCAAGACACCATTGAGTCAGACTACTACTAAACTACAGGAGTCAGTATCATTACCTAGTGTTTTGCAAGTTAGACATTTGCCAAGAAGCACACATAACCATAAACAGACATACAATTTAAGAACAATGGCAAGTGGTATCAGCTGAATTAGTGCTCTGGTAAGAACTCAACAAACAGGTGAGGCTTCAGTCTACGCTTGAAGATAGCAATAGACTCTGCAGTCCTAGTGTAACGGAGTTAAAAATGTGCCTAGCGATTTATGAATTAATTCAGCCAAAATTGCAAGGTGTCAGTCCGTCAAATCTAATTGTTTCTTTTCTTTCTAACATTTCATTGTTCATTACAAGTTGTATACTTCTGTTATACAATAACAACATCCTGCCAGTCAGCTACGTAACTACTTTCGCGCGTTTTGTTCCTCTGGCTTTCCGCATTCTGGCAGAATTTTAGAACATCGCCAGAGGTGAGTCGTGAAAATGAGCGCCAGAAATGATTTCACCATTTCAAGTCAGATAATAATTTAATAACTTATAGGTTTAATACATGCTCTTCTTTAACATTAGTACCATCGAACCAATATGAGATTTTTCTGTGTAGCGAAGCGTTTTGATTGTTTAAAACCTTCGAGACTTAACCACGCTATGCTAGCGGACTCCGCCATTGAAATCACTCACTAGACAAATGTTTTTATTGCCAGAGAGAGGGTACGAAAGCCGCATCTAAGTGGTGTTACTGCTGATTGTGTGCAGGTATGTTGTAAAGTGTCTGTATTTTGTTTCACAATTATTCCTTGAAATATTATCCATTCCGGGCTAGTCAACGGAGCTATGTAAAAAGAACGGCACGTTGTCTTAAATCACTATACGATCACGTAGCGTTGTATTTTCTTTTCATGTCTGAGTAGTAATGTCTACCGTCACTTCGGTGGCGTAGCGTTCAAGTGTGTATGTGGACGTGAGTACATATCGAGGGTATGTGCATTCGGGCAGAATTTTAGAACATCGCCAGAGAGAGAGGGTACGAAAGCCGCAGCTAAGTGGTGTTACTGCTGATAGTGTGCAGAAATAAAGACCGACTGCCCGGGAAGAGAGTTGTCTGTGTCCTTCATCTGACACACACTTCGTCGCGCTGTTACTGCGCGTCCATTATGCTGGCGTAATACGTCCGTCACACTGGTGCCGTGACTTCTCGGATCTCAAGATCAGCTCTACGCAGATCGCCGTGTGGTTGCAACGCAGGACGTGAGGACTGGAGTCAATCATCTAGCCCAGGGGTGCTCATTACGTCGATCGCGATCGACCGGTCGACCGCGAAAGAAGTGTCGGTCGATCGCGAAGGAACGTGCATAGATCTCGTCACATAAAATAGTAGTAGATGAATCGCACATCTGCAGTGACGGTTGTATTTGGATTGACATTCACGGTAGCCAATCTGCAATCCACTCAACAAATTACGTTCGCCACCCCCCCCCCCCCCCCCCCCGCTCAACATATTACATTCGCCACCCCCCCCCCCCCCCCCCGCTCAACAAATTACGTTCGCCCGCCACCCCGGTAGATCTTTCTGACTCAGTCATCTTATAAGTAGCTCGCAAGCCGAAAACTTGTGGGCACCCCTGATCTAGCCGGTCAGGTTGTGTCGGTTGATCGAGGGACTGTTTGCCTCTATACCTTGTTGTTGAAAATTTTAGATTGTTGAAGGTTTATATTTATAGTAATATTTTTTTTGTTAAATATATTGGGGAAAAAAAGGACATTTATTGTACAGTACATGTAACATTTCAAGCTGTGTATTGCTATTAGCCCTTGTTTTCATCCTTTTTTTTTTGTTGTTGTTCTTACTGTTTATTACTGCTACGTCGTTTCCTAAATTTGTGACCATGTCTCAGGATTCCTTGCTAGGGCCTCAGAGCGATGCGGTGTATAGTCCCTTTGTTCCAAGGGGGAGGGGTGCTTTGTTTTACGGTTTGGAAGATAGTGGTGTTGGCCCCAGTGCTTTTCATGGTTGTGGAGTAGGTTCCTCAGGTTCGAAGACTGAGGGTGCCAGAGGCGTTTGCCGTAGTCAGGACTCTGGTATTTCACGAGCAGGACAGTTCTTGAGAGAGGGCCCACACGCTTCCACACCCAGTAATGATGGAGCTGATTCGGCGCTGCATCAACTCACTGACATGGTAGGCCAACTAGGTGTCCAGATAGGCGAGTCTATTGTATCTAAGCTTATGTCAGCAGGTGTCATTAACACTAGTAGCTCCCCACACAATGCTTCACAAGGGAATACAAGCACTGAGGGATTTTCTGACACAAATAGCACTAGTCATGCAGCGCCCCAACTGTCTGTGCATGTCGTGTCGGAAAAGGAACCGCTCAGATTTAGAGGGGATGGCTCTGATAATTTTTCTGTCTGTGAATGGATTGACATGACAAAGGCTTTCCTAAGAAAACAGAAGTGCCCAGTTTCTGATCAGGCTGAGGAGATTATGAGCCGGTTGGTAGGCAAAGCCAAGGATGTTGTAAAAATCGGCTTGCGTTGTGATGATTCGTTGGATGTACGACAGAACCCAGAGATTATTTACACTCTACTCCTGCGATATTTCAGTGATGCTCCATCCTGTCTACCCCTAGCCGATTTTTACTCCACACTGCCCAAACCTAGGGAGAATCCAGTTGATTACTGGATCAGACTAAACAAAGCTGCTGATCTAGCTGATGAAGGCCTACGCAGACAAGGTCGGAGAATGGACAATATCAGTGAAGAAGTAGCCCGAATGTTTGTTAAACACTGTCCTGATCCAGAGTTATCCTTGACGCTTAGATGCAAGCCGATTAGTGACTGGACTGCAAAAGACATACAAAAGAGGATAGATGAATACCGGCGTGAGCAGAGGGCAAACACAAGTCACGATGGAGTCCCTAAGTTCAAAAGTCATACCATGGCGCTTCATGGACAGCCTTCATGCTCCCAGACGCACGAGTCTCATGCCATTAGTCAGCTGACTGGACCATGCTCGGCCAACACCCTACCGTGCCTGGCCACTGTCCCTACCCAAACTCACTGCCATGTTCCTTATTCCCAGCAGGCTCCTCACCTAGCCCAAAATGCTCTCCAGTCAGAGGAGATGATGTTGAGTCGTATGATGGGTATGCTGGAACAAGTGCTGGACAAGGTGCAGCAGCGGGCTAATCCCCTTCCTAGGAATGAGGTTAGATCTCATCCTAATTCAGCTGATAGGGCATGTCTAGTTTGCAAACTGAAGACTCATACCACGAAGGCCCACTGTCTCAAGGAAAGGTTGTGCTTTAGATGCTTCGCCCCTGGTCATTCTCGCAGTGAATGCGGTAATAGGGTTTCCTCTCAGACAACCTCGCGTGAGGGAAACTAGCCGACCTGTATGTGGAGGGAGGCCGTACAGGTGTTCATGGGAACTCCCGTGAGAGAGGACTCGATGCAGAGATGATTTACGAGACGGCAAGACTAAGCTCACATGATGTTATTTTCCAGAACACGTGTGTAGTTGGTAGAAGTGACAGCCTATTCTATACGCCTGTAATTATTGGAAGGAAGCTCACCTTAGGAGCAATGCTAGACAGTGGCTCTATGGCCTGCACCATGAGTGAGGCGGTAGAGCTGAGACTCATTGATGCTGGACTGTTATGCGTGCAGGACAAATTTGACACAGATATCATGCTTGTGGGTTGCGGGGGTGCACAAGTGAAGGCCAAGTCTGTTTATAATATTGAAATGGAAGTGTATGGCTGTGAGATGGTCGTTCCTACTTTGGTTGTCCAAGGCCAGCACGATGACTTGATCTTGGGGACTAATGTGATAAAGCACGTGCTTCGTCAGTCTAAAAAATGTGCCAACTATTGGGCAGCTATGTCGTCCCCATCCTCCAATACAGACCCAGAATCTGAACAGTTCCTGTCAATGTTAGCGGGCCTGCATCGCTGGAGAGGTGATACGATTCCTGATAAGGTCGGGACAGTCAGAGCCAATTCCGCTATGTGTCTTGACCCCGGCAAGGAGTATCTTGTTTGGGGTAGATTGCCTAAGACGTCCGTAGTGTCCCCAGGCAGTGCTGTGCTGACTGAGCCCTCCTCTTCCCATTCGGTCCCTAGACACATTTTAGTAGCAAGAGTTGTCACAACTCTTTGGGGAGATGGATCGGTTCCTCTCAAACTCATTAACATGTCAGACCACCCAGTGACGATTAGACGCAATGCAAAGCTTGCTGATGTGTTCCCATGCATGGCATTGGAAGACATGGATGATGCTAATCCAGAGCGTTCTGCTGCTTCACTAACGTGCTGCCCTCAGGCGGCCTCAAACATTCCTACAGTGAGTGGCCTGACAAATTCAAGCAATGCACGCGAGAGACTCCAGCAAATTGGACTGGGTGGACTGGATGTTTCCTCCTGTGATGTGTCTGAGCAGTGTAAGTCTCAACTCGCTGACCTCATTCTACGCTATGAGGATGTCTTCTCTCGTCACCACCTCGACTGTGGGGAATCCAGGGGATTTGTGCACAGGATTCACCTCTCTGACCACAAGCCGTTTCGCCTCCCGTTCAGGAGGGTGCCGCCTAGTCAGTACCAGGAGTTACGCAGGGTCCTGAATGAGATGGAGGAGCGTGAAATAATCCGCAAGTCGACCAGCGAATACGCATCTCCTCTGGTGCTGGTCTGGAAGAAGAACGGAGATTTGCGTGTGTGCACAGACTTCCGGTGGCTTAATAAGAGGACCTTGAAAGATGCACATCCCCTCCCTCATCAGGCAGATTGCCTGGCTGCGCTTGGGGGCAATTCTCTGTTCAGCACGATGGACCTCACTTCGGGATTTTATAACATGCCGCTTCATGAGGAGGATAGAAAGTATTCAGCTTTCACCACACCAATGGGGCTGTATGAATACAATCGCCTTCCCCAAGGGCTCTGTAACAGTCCTGCAAGCTTCATGCGGATGATGATGAGCATCTTTGGGGATCAGAATTTCATGAGCCTACTGTGCTACTTAGATGATTTACTGGTTTTTGGTCCAAATGAGACAGTTGCTCTTGAACGTTTAGAGCTAGTGTTTACCAGACTACGTATTCATAATTTGAAGCTGGCTCCCAAGAAATGTTTCTTTCTCCGGAACTCTGTTAAGTTCCTTGGACATATAATTAATGTGGAAGGTGTCTCCACTGACCCTGAAAAGGTTGAGAGTGTCGCAAAGCTGACCAGTGCTGACCTTATGGAGCAGGATGGCGTAACGCCCTGCCAGAGACGTGTTAGATCTTTCCTTGGTGTTGTCAATTATTACCAACATTTCGTGCCGAATTTCTCTTCCATAGCCAAGCCGCTATTTGAACTGCTATCTGGCCAAAAGAGAAAGTATAGAGGTGCACGTAAGCCTGAGCGAATGTCTCCTTCAAGAAGGCTTAAACCAACAGACTGGACGCCCGAGTGCCAGCAGGCGTTTGATAAGCTAAGAGAATCACTTGTTGATACAGCAGTCCTGGCTCACCCCGACTTCAGCCGCCCATTCTTGTTGTCAACCGATGCATCGCAGGATGGCATAGGCGCTGTGCTGTCACAGGTGCAGACTGACTGTAGTAGTGCCAGACCTATAGCGTTTGCAAGTAAATCATTGTCGCGGTCTCAGAAAAATTATCCAGCCCACCGATTGGAATTCCTAGCCCTGAAGTGGTCTATATGTGATAAATTTAGCCATTGGCTAAAGGGACACAAATTCACAGTTTTCACAGATAATAATCCGTTGACCCATATTATGTCAAAACCCAAACTGGACTGCTGTGAGCAGCGCTGGGTGGCTAAGCTGGCCTCATATAATTTTGACATTAAGTACATTCCAGGTCCCCAGAATGTTATTGCAGATGCCCTAAGCCGAGTGCCCTTTGTGAAGTCAAATGTGGGCTATAGACTATTGCATGAGCCATTTCCTAAAATGATCCTAGATGCCAACGTGGTGTCCAATGCCACAGTTCAGGATGCCTTCAGATGGTCAACTGACCTCCCGGACAAGCTACAGAGTTCACCGCAGAGAGTACCGTGTCTTAAGACCGTGAGCAATGATGATGTGTCCGCAGCTTTAAACTCTCATAAAGAGTGGGACACTGGTGTCAGATCTCGTGCCATCGAGGCTTTGAACCACTTACCTCAGATGGTCCACACAGGTCATGATGCCTTACCTGCCTACTCGGCAAAAGAGCTCCGTGAGGCTCAGGTCAAAGACAAGATCCTGTCCAGGGTACTGATGTACGTGGAAAGACGCCGCAGACCGTCTAGACGCGAGAGGGCGAGAGAGGCGATGCCGGTCCTGAGATACTTGAAACACTGGGAGAAACTCGTAGCCAGTGATGGGATTCTCTACAGGATATCCAGGGATCAGCTCTCAAAAACCAAACGTTTCCAGTTTGTTGTCCCAAGTTCGCTCAAAGACGAGGTCCTGAGAGGCATTCATGACCATGTGGGACACCAGGGTCAATTCAGAAGCCTCAGTTTAGCGAGGCAGAGATTCTTTTGGATACATCTGGACCGAGATGTGAGAGATTACGTCCGCCACTGCCATCGGTGTGTGGTCAGTAAAACCGCAGAGCCAGATGGTCGAGCACCTTTGGAGAACATTATTACATCACGACCGCTACAGCTGGTCTGTATTGACTTTTGGTCAGCAGAGAATTCTAACAACAAGTCTGTTGACGTGCTGGTCATCACTGACCACTTCACTAGGCTGGCGCAAGCCTTTCTCTGCAAAAACCAATCTGCCGAACAGGTAGCCAGAGTTCTGTGGGATAAGTATTTCTGCGTGTATGGCTTCCCAGAGAGGATTCATTCTGATCAAGGGGCCAGCTTTGAGAGCCAGTTGATCAGTGAACTACTCAAAGTTTCTGGAGTGAGAAAATCTCACACAACCCCCTATCACCCTATGGGTAACGGCAGTGTTGAGCGCTTCAACAGGACCCTTGGAAATATGATCCGAGCTCTTAGCCCATGCAAAAAGCTTGACTGGCATAGACGTTTGCAGACGCTTACATTCATGTACAATTGTACAGCCCATGAGACGACAGGATATGCGCCTTTTTATTTGATGTTTGGCAGGATCCCGCGTCTCCCTGTGGATGTCATGTTTAGAAGCATCCTGCATGATCCAGTAGTGGCTGATTATGGCAAATATGTTGCATCTTTGTCAAATGTTCTCAAGGAGGCCATGCTGATTGCCCAAAAACATGCCTCGAAGGAACAGAGTCGCCATGCTGAGATCTATAATCGCAGAGTGAAGGGGCCGACGATTGAGGTGGACGATCGGGCTCTTGGCCAATAAGACAGAGAGGGGAAAAAGAAAAGTTGCAGATCGCTGGGAGTCAATAATTTACACTGTGGTAGACGCAAATCCCGAGACACACACATTTAAGATTCGCAACACAGTTACTGGGCAAGAAAGGGTGGTACATCGCAACTTGTTGTTGTTGGCGAACTTCCTGCCAATTGCTGAGGACAGTGTGCTGCCTGATTCATTATCATTTGACTCCAGTTCCGACCACAGTGACCACACTGCCCATCCAACAAGCACACTTCATGATGGTCCTCTTGACCGAAGTGTTGAGCAACCGAGTGGTGAACGACTTGCAGAGTGTGATCGCGTGACTGCGGCATGTAATGGTCTGCAGGGAGGCTTATGTGACTCTAATGGAAGAGCGACGCAGTGCCCGTCTGTGGGAAGCGGCGCGGACCCTATTCCTGAGCCTGAGGGAATCCAGGAGCACTCCAGCCCTGAAGGTAGAACCCTGAAATGGCTAGAGGAGTCACCACTAGCAGGTCCTGCCACTACCCCTGAGAGCAATATCAGTGCAAGTGACCATTCAGATTATTCAGGCACTGCAGCTTCCTTTGATGACGTTGCCTCTCTGTTTACTGATCAGGAACCTCTTGGCCATACAGCCGATCAGCCTGAAACCTTGTCTGACTCGCACTCAGTAGTACCCGACACTCAGATTGAGGGCACACACACTTTCACAGTTGTCAGGTCTCGTTATGGTCGTATTGTCAGGCCAGCGAGCCGATTAATACACACTATGTCTAGGCAAGATGTCGTCAGTGATGCCAAAAATAATGTTAAGGCCGTTTGCAGGTCGATGTTTCAATTGTTCAGACATTAGGGAGCAAGTTATTGCTATTGTGCTCACTTTAGGGCTATGTTTTGTTCTATTTTTTTTTTCTTCTCTCCTTCCTTTTCCCGCCTGATTCTGCTATTAGAGTTGCTAATTTAGTTGACTGATAAGCGGCCTGATGGTGCATACTGATTGGGGTGGTGTGGGGTGTAGAAGGCATCCTACAGCCTGTGGTTGGCTTGAGAGACTGGCGCTCCTCTCTTGCCGCTTCGTCCTCATGGGACACTTTTGATAGTAGGCAGTCGGTTTTGACACGCCCTTTGGTACTGTGGTATTGTATGTAACCTGCGTATGTATTTGATGTTTACCATGTGCATGTAATTTTGGCAGAATTCAGTGGGGGTGGGTGTAACGGAGTTAAAAATGTGCCTAGCGATTTATGAATTAATTCAGCCAAAATTGCAAGGTGTCAGTCCGTCAAATCTAATTGTTTCTTTTCTTTCTAACATTTCATTGTTCATTACAAGTTGTATACTTCTGTTATACAATAACAACATCCTGCCAGTCAGCTACGTAACTACTTTCGCGCGTTTTGTTCCTCTGGCTTTCCGCATTCTGGCAGAATTTTAGAACATCGCCAGAGGTGAGTCGTGAAAATGAGCGCCAGAAATGATTTCACCATTTCAAGTCAGATAATAATTTAATAACTTATAGGTTTAATACATGCTCTTCTTTAACATTAGTACCATCGAACCAATATGAGATTTTTCTGTGTAGCGAAGCGTTTTGATTGTTTAAAACCTTCGAGACTTAACCACGCTATGCTAGCGGACTCCGCCATTGAAATCACTCACTAGACAAATGTTTTTATTGCCAGAGAGAGGGTACGAAAGCCGCATCTAAGTGGTGTTACTGCTGATTGTGTGCAGGTATGTTGTAAAGTGTCTGTATTTTGTTTCACAATTATTCCTTGAAATATTATCCATTCCGGGCTAGTCAACGGAGCTATGTAAAAAGAACGGCACGTTGTCTTAAATCACTATACGATCACGTAGCGTTGTATTTTCTTTTCATGTCTGAGTAGTAATGTCTACCGTCACTTCGGTGGCGTAGCGTTCAAGTGTGTATGTGGACATGAGTACATATCGAGGGTATGTGCATTCGGGCAGAATTTTAGAACATCGCCAGAGAGAGAGGGTACGAAAGCCGCAGCTAAGTGGTGTTACTGCTGATTGTGTGCAGAAATAAAGACCAACTGCCCGGGAAGAGAGTTGTCTGTGTCCTTCATCTGACACACACTTCGTCGCGCTGTTACTGCGCGTCCATTATGCTGGCGTAATACGTCCGTCACACTAGCAGCTAATGGAAAATCGTTCCACCATCTTGGAGCCAGGATGGAGAATAGTCTGGAGCTTTGTCTTCCATGAGACTTTAAGCATGGAGTTTCAAGTCGAGCCAAGCTTGAGGTTCTAAGTGTTCGCTGTACAGATCGGCTTTTTACCATGGACATCATGTAGGGAGGGGCCAGTCCATTTTTGGCTTTGTAAGCAAGCATCAATGTTTTATATCTGATGTGTGCCGATACTGGAAGCCAGTGAAGAGAGCGTAGTAGAGGAGTCACATGTGAGAACTTGGGTAGATTGAAGACCAGTCGTGCTGCAGCATTCTGAATTATAATTATAATTATAGAATTAGAATTAATTGTAGAGGTCTGATGACCCGTAGAGGAAGACCTGCAAGTAGGGAATTGCAGTAGTCCAGCTTAGAGATTACTAGAGACTGCACAAGCACTTGAGTAGCTTCCTGTGTAAGGAAGGGTCGTATTCTCCGTATGTTGCAGAGGAGAAATCTGCAGGATCTGGTCAGCTTTGAAACGTGTGTTGAGAAGGACAACTCGTTGTCCAATGTTACACCCAGGCTTCGAGCAGTTTCTGATGGTGTTAACAAGATGTTCTCAAAGGAAACTGTGAGGTCGTTGTGTGGGTTTGGGGTTCCTGGAATGTACAAAAGCTCAGTTTTGCTAGGGTTGAGCTTCAAGTGGTGAGTAGTCATCCATGAAGCAATATCTGCCAAGCATGCCGAGATACGCCTAGAGACCTGGGTGTCAGAATGAGGGAAGGAAAGAATTAGCTGGGTGTCACCAGCATAGCAATGATAATAGAAACCATGAGACAAAATAATGTCACCAAGGGAACGAGTATATAAAGAGAAGAGAAGAGAAGAGAAGAGGGCCTAGGACCGAGCCTTGAGGGACTCCAGTGGAAAGTTTACATGGATTGGATGTAGATCCTCTCCATGTTACCTGATAGGAATGGTCTTCAAGATATGACTGGAACCATTTCCAAGCAGAGCCAGTCACACCTAGGCTAGAAAGAACAGAGAGGAGGATGTTGTGGTTGACAGTGTCAAAGGCTATCATATATCATATATCAACAACTGTTCCGGTGCTGAGCACAGATCTTAATCTTAAATGTGTAAAATAATGGACACGGTACACGAGCTGACTAACACACAGCACTGCTTTATTGCCACTTCCGCTCATGCATGCTGCCTACGTGCCGTACGGAAACCCGCACAGGCACAACAGATGTAATGTATTGTGTTTTCACAACGCATCTTCCCTCTTTAAGCTATACAATACACTTAGGCCTTTTCAGTTATCAGCACTATGTAGAACGGTGCAACATACAAACTCAGGATAACCGAACTGTAATGCATGTTATGGCTACTGCCAGTAGAACAATGCTAATAACTTAACTCAGGGCCTGCTAACTTGGAAGGAGAGGTTACTAGCACTTCACTTCCTCAAGGTGTCTTTACCACACCTGCCCCTAACTGCATTGAAGTTGTTTTGATGTAGTATTTACAAATTTAGTCTCTCTGGGCGTTTAATAACTCTGCCGTGCCTAGTGACACAGTTTCTGAGACTGTGTCCGGTTTAAACTAGGAGTCTTGGCGAGTGTTTGAGATTGTTCTGGAGAAGCAAGACACTGTGACTCCTTTCCAGCTGCAGAGTCTGACTGATCTGTCCAACGCTCATCACACACAACGTGGCGTGAAGTGTTTGCCGCTTCTGTGCTGGTTCGGAGGTGTTGACTGTTCCGCCTGAACATCTTTTCTGCACTCTCTACGATGTAGGAACGTGGAACACTGTGTGACTGAATTACAATGCTTGGGGACCATTTGTTACAGCCTGGATACAGAGCCATCCTGACCTCATCACCTCCCTTTAAGGAAACTCGTGGGCCTGCTACTTGCTTGCGGTCATAGTAGAACTTCTGAGTGTTTTTGCTTACGTTCAGCAGACGCATGACTTTAGAGGGATTGTAGGCTGCAGGCTTCAGAAGCGTATGGACTGCAGGCAGCTTATTGCGAGGCCGTCTGCCCATCAGCAACTGATCTGGAGAGAGGCCTACTTGCTCGAGGGGTGTCGTCCGGTAGTCGAGCATTGCAATGTGCTTGTCTGGTGCTGTGCTCCACAGCCTCTTCACCATCTGCACAACACGTTCTGCTTCGCCGTTTGAGTGCGGAGTATGGGGTAAGGATGTTTTATGAATTACCCCATATGCACTGCAAAACTGTCTAAACTCCCCTGATGCATACTAAGGGCCATTATCTGTCCTCAAGGAGCTAGGGATACCATGCCTGGCAAATTTCGACTTCAGGGCCTCTGTGACAGTGCGGCTACCCGTGTCCTTTAAGCTCATCTACTTCCACAAATTTCGAGTAGTAGTCTACAAGTAAGATATAGTGCTTACCTTCAAACTCAAACAGGTCTGAAGCTACTTCCTCGAATGGTAACTCTGGTGTCATTGTTGGCTTTAGTGGTAGTCTGGGCAGCCTATTCTGTATGTCTGCACACCTGGAACAGTTCCGGTCTGTCTTTTCAATGTCTGCCCTCATACTGGGCCAGTACAACACCTCACAGGCCCGTTGTTTACACTTTACCATACCTAGGTGAGACTGATGAATGAGCTCCAGCATACGACTTCACATAGAGGGAGGCACTACAATGCGTAGTCCTTTGTACACTATGTTATCTGAGCCAACTGACTTCTGGAATCCCAGTAAGGTTGAACCACATTTGGAACATCTCTGCAGTGTTCTGGCCAGCCTCGCTGAATCACTTGTTGGAGAAGGTTCAATTCTTCCTTCGCGCATGTCTGTAGCTCTGTGTACTTCTGTTCACTGATGGAAATGAAGATGAGCATTGAAACACATTCCAGGTAATTTATTTCTGCTGTGCACATTGTTAGCTGCGCTTTAGATAGTGTGTCAGGCAATTCCATGTCCTGTCCTCTCCTGTACTTAACGGATATGTCGTACCACTGAAGTCGCAGGCGCATTCACTGGATAAGCATTGGCGTGGAAAGCAGTGGCTTCTTGAAGATGTCTTCAAGAGGTTTATGGTCATTCCAAACCGTGACGTGTTTACCTAGGATGTAGTGATGAAATTTTATGCAGGCATGAACAATAGAGAGCATTTCCTTCTCTATTTGCGCATATCGAGTCTCAGTGTCTGTTAGAAACCTAGAGGAGAACGCAATGGGCAGGTTGTTCTGCAAGAGAACAGCTCCGAGACCAGAGCTATTTGCATAACAAAAAATCTCAACTGGCTGAGCTGGATCCAAGAATTTTAATACTGGAGGACTACAGCATAAGGTCTTGAGCATTTCAAAAGCCTTCTGCTGAGCTGGCTGCCATGCAAATTCAACTTCACTTCGTAGCAATTGCCTCAGTGGAGCACTCACCTCACTAAAATTTGGAATGAATTTGGACAAATATGTCACAAAGCCCAAAAAATGACGAATTCCATCTTTGTCGTTTTGGGGGTGGCATGTGCTGTACCGCTTCAACTTTTGGTTTTAGACCATCTGCAGTTATTAAGTGTCCAATGTATGGTACACATGACTGGCGAATGTAACACTTGCTGAAGTTGACCTTGAGATTATAATCTGCTGCTCTCTCAACCGCTTGACGAAGAATCCTGTCATGCTGTTCCATTGTGGGTGCGGCTATGAGAATGTCATCCATGATGGCAGTGGCACCATCAATGCCTTCCAGCATTGCATCCATTATGCGCTGAAAGATTTCTGGCGCACATTTCACACCAAATGGTAATCTCAACCACCTGAATCTCCCAATTGGAGTGTTGAAAGTTGTAAGATAGGACGAAGCTTCATCCAATTCAATCTGGAGAAATCCTGATTTAGCATCCAGAACTGAGAAGACTTTTGCACCTGGGATGGTAGAAGCCACTTCTTCTATTGTGCACATTGGATAATGCTCCCTCTTAATGACTTTATTCAAGTCACTTGGATCGATGCAGATCCTAATGTTGCCGTTGCACACTACTGCTACCATGGAACTAACCCACTCTGTTGGCTGATTCACTTTGGTGAAGTAGCCGCTGTCTACCATCTCACGGAGTTTCTGCACTATTTTCGTTTTGAGTGCAGCTGGTTGGCGACATACTGGATGAACCACTCCTTTTGCATCTGGATCAATTTTAATTGTGTACTTGCCTGGCAGAGTTCCTGTGGTGCATGCCAGTTCTGGAAAATCATCCAGTCCCTTTGACTGATTCTGCACTGTTGTATGTCCACTATCACTAACTGTATCGCCTTTGCTCGTTCCAAGTGAGTCAACATGAATGATTAGACCCAAAGCTTTTGCTGTGCTGCCACTTAACACGTTTTCTTGGTCAATGTTCATGACTTCAAACTCTGCTGTCATTTCATGGTTCTTGTATCGCACTACAAGATCCACAGCACCTATTGGCTTTAGCTTATGATTTGAGTAAGAGCGCAGCACTTTGGACGAGTGCTTCATTTCACTCGTGTACGTGAGAAGCTGATATTGTTTTACTGTCAGCGTATTACACTTAGCTCCAGTGTCTATTCTAAATTTTACATCTTGAGATGAAATTTTGACACAGACTACCCATTTGCCTGCATGAGCTGTTGGCTCTGCCTCTTCTGTTTGTTTCACATTTATGTCTAAAATATCTTCTTCTGTCTCAGAGTACTGAACCGTTTCTACACTCAGAGAGCTTACTGAACGTTTATGACAAACTACTGCCCAATGGTTTGACTTGTGACAATAAGAGCAGACAGTACCTTTAGCAGGACACTTTCCTTGACTCCATTTGTGTTGAGGATGTTTACCACAGCTTTGGCAGTGCTTTTGCTGATTAGCTGGTGCTGTACTCTGCTTGCTGTGTGGGTTTTTGCCGTTTCAGAACGAGCATTTGCTTACGAGGCGTTTGTATTTTTGTGGCTACTATACATATTTGCGTATCCTCCTCCCTTACTATTTTCATCTGTTTTTGCAACATCTCAAACTGTTGAGGAATTTCCACAGCTTTGGCTAACGTTAGGTCTTCGCCTTTGTCTAGCAATCTTTCTTGCACGCGCTTTTCTCTGACTCCCGCTATAATCGCATCAATAAGCATGTCGTCTGGGTCTGCATACTCACAGTCCATTAGCAATAACCTCAAGTCCTTCACGAAGTGGTCAAAACTCTCACTTGCACTTTGCTTTCTTTGCTTGAAACGATGCCTTGCTATCCTCATATTTTTCCGTGGCCTAATATAATTGGCAAACTTGTCAAGCACTTTGAATGGGTCTTGCTTCTCGTCAGCACTCCATTCGAGCATTTTGTATATTTCTCTGCCTTGCTCACCGATCCATGTGCCTAGCCAGCCTGCGTGCTGCTTAGCCGTGAGCTCCGAAAGGGGACCTTCGAACACAAACGTAACATGCTCCTAAACCTCTCGAACTCCTGATATAAGTCTGCTGAATCCCAGTCTATTTTGGGGTGCTCAAACTACGGGGTAGACATCGCTACTTAGGGTTCTGTTCTTGACAGACTTCTGACCCCATGTAAAATAATGGACATGGTATGCGAGCTGACTAACACACAGCACTGCTTTATTGCCACTTCCGCTCATGCACGCTGCCTACGGAAACCCGCACAGGCAGAACAGATGCGTTGTGAAAACACAATACATTACAAAATGTGCTCTGTATTCGTTCCTTAAATAACAAGGCATCATTCATTGCAGATGTTATTCTGGAACATGACATTTATCTGCTTTGTCTTACCGAAACCTGGCAGCAACCTAATAAGTATTATGCTCTCAATCAGGCATTGCCTGCACATTACCAATACATGGATTAACCGCGTTTAACTGGTCGTGGTGGAGGGCTTGCAGTAGTTTACAGATCTAACCTCAAAATTAAATCTGTCTCAATCTCAAACATGAGTATTTGGCTATGTTAGTCTCTGCTGCTAGACCTGTACTAATTGTGCTTATTTATCATCTTCCTAAGCTAACTTTGGTTTTTATAGCTGTGTTTTCTGAGCTAATCTCTTCACTTATCTCTGTTTACTCTGATTTGTTGCTGCTTGGTGATTTTAATATTCATATTGATTTGGATACCTGTATGTTTGCCAAAGAATTCCTAAATGTGCTTCAGAGTTTTGATATTCTCAGCACGTCAATTTTCTTACACACAAGAAAGGCATTAGTCTATGTGTGTCTGATCATAAAGCTGTGTTTTTGATTTTCCACTGTCACGACCTCTGCGAGGGCTGCACCAATCACCAGATTACATTTCGGAACCTCAAAAATGTTAGTCCACTGGCTGTTATGGAGATGTTCAGACAGAGGACTATACCTGATTGTTTAAATCCAGATCTGCTAGTGGCTCATTATGATGAAACTCTGTCAGTTATTTTGAATCACCTGGCACCTCTCAGAACTCGCTCTGTATCTTTTTCTCAGCCTGCTCCCTGGTATACTGCTGAGCTGCGCAAGCTGAAAGCTGCTGGCCGACAGCTTGAGAAACTTTTAAAGAGAACTGGCCTGACTGTGCATGCTTGTGCTTACAGTGATCATGTCCTGCTTTACAAGGAAAAACTGCAGGAAGCTAAAACACTTTATTATTCTAATGTTATTCATAGTGCCCACAGTAATCGCAGAGCTCTGTTTCAAGCTGTCATTAGGATACTCGGCCCTGTGAAGAGTTTTCCTTTAACTCCGCCGCTTGAACTTTGCTCTTGTTTTATGGATTTTTTCAATCATAAAATAGACACAGTATACTCACAGTTTCAGTCTACTGTGAATGTGTTAGACACATCTCGACCATTCTCGCAGTCCAGTAGCAGTTATTTTACTGCTTTTGATGCTGTAAATCAGAAGTTTGTTACAAAGCTTGTTATGACCTCTAGGGCAACGACATGTCACCTAGATCCCATGCCAACAAAATGGGTGAAAGCCTGTTCTCCGTCTGTCTGTCCTCTTATTACTATGATTATTAATGCTTCACTTAGCTCAGGAATGGTTCCAGCATATTTGAAGCTGGCAGCCATCACTCTAGTTCTCAAGAGGCCTGGCTTAGATCCCGAGAATTTCGATAACTATAGGCCCATTTCGAATTTCCCATTTCTCACTAAACTGCTGGAGCGAACAGTAGCTGCGCAGTTAAAGGAACATATTGAATCCTGTGATCTGTTTGAAGTCTTTCAGTCTGGTTTTAGGAGAAATCACAGTACTGAAACTGCTCTTGTTAGGGTGGTGAATGATTTGTTGATGGCGGCGGACCAGGGACTGCTTAGTTTGCTTATTTTACTGGACCTAACGGCAGCATTTGACACAGTGTGCCATAGCCTATTGCTATCTCGGCTTGAAAATATGATTGGCATAACTGGGACTGCGTTAGCTTGGATCACTTCTTATCTCTCTGACAGGCAGCAGTTTGTTTCTATTGGAGGTTTTAAATCGGACATTTGTTCCGTCCCAGGAGGAAGGTGTCCTCGGATTGGACATGACAGTTGACATCATCATCCCATTTGTGCCTTATAAGCTTTGTGTATTTTTATATGCCATGAATTTATTGCCCTGTTGAAGATGAGTTGGTCACCGAAACTGGTAGGCTTAGTTATGGCAGGTCCATTGTTTCAATAAAGGACCTTTTACTCCATTTTTTACTCAATGGTGTGAGACTTCTTTGAAGGATTCAGTGTTTACTAAATCAAACATTTCTCAAATGACATTGTACAAATTCTCTTTCCCTATGTAGCTTAGCTCCGTGTAGTCATGGTCAAAGACTGTTGTGATGTGACACTCTAGCGCAGGGGTCACCAAATGGCGGACCGCGGTCCGGATCCGGACCCGAACGCCGTCCTGTCCGGACCCAATCACATTCCCGATTAACTGGATACAGACCCAAATGCCAAAAATATTTTTTAATTTTTACGGGAGACTAAATTTTAAACCGGAGCATTTATTTCAGGGCTACTGGAAAAACACTCCGTGACAAGTGTTACGTTCGCCACCAACCCGCTCAACAAATTACGTTCGCCACCGCCAACCCGGACCTCAGGTCAGAGCTATCTGCCAAAATTGGACCGCAGAAAGATATAATTGATTACCCCTGCTCTAGCGGATACTGCAGCTTCATGCCTAAAAAATGATGTCATGCATAAATGAACATTATTAGGCAAAATAATATTTTAAAGACAGTCAATCTTACATTCAAACATTACAATAAATAAATTATAAATAAAGACACTATATTCTGTACATAATTGCTCCAATAGTTACTTTTAAATACATTTCTTATCCCTGACTCCATCTGGCAGGTATTTGAAAAATGAAATAAATCCATCCTCCATTCCTTATCCTATGCTGCCATCTAGCAGTTGTTTTATGAATAAACGTTACATTTAAATCCATTACACATTTAAATCCATCCTCCATTCCTTACCTTATGCAGTCACTGCCTTATAGGGCAGTCATGGCCCGGCGGTTAGGGAACTGGTCTTGTGACCGGAGGGTGGTGGGTTCGATCCCCAGACCTGAGGTCATGACTGAGGTACCCCTAAGCAAGGCCCTTAACCCTCAATTGCTCACTGTATAAAAAAAATGAGATAAAAATGTAAGTCGTTCTGGATAAGGGCGTCTGCCAAATGCCATAAAAATGTAAAATGTAAAAATGTAAATGCCACCATCTAGGTTGTTTAATGGAATGATTTCAGAAATATTTCTGAGAATGGTTTATCATTCTACATACATGCAGAGTACAAATAAAATAAAGATAATATCATTTTCCATTATTTTCCAGATTTCAAAATGACAGAAAACTATGTTTTAAAAGTAGGTGAATGCTATTAGCCAATCACAGGTTTTGAATTTGTGCTATTTCATTCCTTGCTGAATTAAACTTTTTGTACTTTTCGTGCATCTCCGGGTAAGTAAACTTTTTATTTATATAATTAGGATAATAACATGATTATTCTCATTTGACTAAATTAAATCAAAATTGTGTTTTCAAAGATGACAATGTCATTAATCTGGCAATGAAAGATTTCGTTTCAGCATTACAAGTGCTATCAGTAATAAACAAAGGGGTTCAAACGAATGAGAAACGCTGTCTGATGCAAGCTCGCAGCATTTCAATAGATGGGAAAATGCTTCTCCGCTCAGAGGACCTTCCCCGTCACGTAAGTTTTTATAAATGTTTTACCGAACATGTAATGAAATAATTTTGACTATGTAAGACTGTTTTCTCTTATGTCCTTAGTCGTCAGCACGGCATCCATTCAGGAAGATGGACTGGATCAACTTCAGTAAGATGGATCGACACGAGCAGGACTTAATGCTGTCTGATGTCTTTCGAAGGAGAAGAGACGTGATTATAGCGATAGATAATCTTTCAGTCGCACGTAACCACGGTATGTTGAGACAAGTGATTTCAGCTATGTACGCCATGTTAAGCTCCGTTAATTCAATGTTGACTGAAACCGTTATTCTTATGAGAGATATTCTTCATCATTTTGAGCCATAAATGTCATTTTCCATAACCATTGTGGTGGAAATGATGTTTCTCATTCTATCCTATATTGCGTAGTATCTGTTAATCATATTAGACACATACTTAGAGATGTGATTTATAAATGTGTTAACCATATAGAAGGGACACTGGACCTGTTCTGTGTCCCGTACGACTTAGTAAGGCCTTAGAAGAATGTATTGTCTACCCTGGACATCCTCGGCCTGTTCCAGGACTGAGGTGTATCTAAACTGACCTCGCTGGAGACGCCAGATGGCCTCCTAGTCTCAACATGGAAGTGGACACGTCGGCTCTTAGACCATCCTGACAACAACAAGTGTGGAGGGGCCGTGCGGGGAGAAGCCAATATACGATTGTCAAAATCATGTGTGATTTATATTATGTTCATCCAATCATATGCTTTAATCACCTCATGTTCACCTCGTGGACATCTTATGTGCTTATGAACTAGAGTATAAGAGATGAGAGCTCGGAGTGTGACGCGGTGTAGTCGGAAAGCGAGGGCTGTAGCTAACGCTAACGCCACCGCTAACCCACCAGAGCACCACTCCCCGGTTCACGTGTCCAACAGGTTTGCCCCACTCAGTGCTACACCTGCAGAGGAGCCTGTCTCACGGACACTGGTCATAGGAGACTCTATAGTTCGGCACGTGAAAGTCGCTATTCCTGTAGGGGCTCCAGCGGTTACAGTTATTTGTTTACCGGGAGCCAGAGCACCGGACATTAGTGGCTGTTAGACTGTTAGCCAATAAAAGATTCTCTAGGATAGTTATACATGTTCGAGGCCAAGCCTGGTCTTTTAGGCAGGGACGGTATCCACCCCACCCGGGATGGCACCGCCCTGTTATCCTGCAGCATAGCCCAGTTGAATCAATGTTAAAACAACGTTGCACAAACGTTGAACTATTAAATTCAAGTCAAATTTATTTATATAGCGCTTTTCACAACACACGTCACAAAGCAGCTTTACAATCGTATGGGTCCAGATCCCTAACGAGCAAGCCAAAGGCGACAGTGGCGAGGAAAAATTCCCTATAGGGTGGGGATTAGGAAGAAACCTCGGGAGGACCTAGACTCAAAAGGGAATCCATCCTCCATTGGGCGGCCCGTTAGCACTATTAACGGTGAATCAACGTAATATCTTCAACCTGCCTTTGTATTATCATTTCAAGTAAAAAAAACACAATACAATAAAAAAGTACAAACAACTCTTTGGCATTGGATGAGGGTTTTGAAAGAGGTATTAATTAGTATTAATAATAATAATAATAATAATAATAATAATTTTTATTTATTCATTCATCCAAAAATGTAGTCAAAAACAGGCAGGTATTAACCAGGAAGACAACATCAGGCAATGAAACAGCTTGAAATGTTTTGAGGCAGAAACAAAACTTTGCAATGACAAATCAACAAGTTTAAATAGAGCAGGAGACAGTATTCGACATCAGGCAAAGCAACTGTGAGTCTTGTGTGATCACTCGAGGGATTCTGGCAGTGTCGTCAGTGATGCAGGCGGAGGGCGTGAAATGTAAAGGTATGTACAGTGAGTCCAAGAAGTATTTGATCCCTTGCTGATTTTCTTCGTTGGCCCACTAATAAAGACATGATCATTCTATACTTTTAATGGTAGATGTATTCTTACATGGAGAGACAGAATATTAAAATGAAAATCCAGAAAATAAATCTAAGGAATATATATTAATTGATTTGTATTTCATGGAGTGAAATAAGTATTTGATCCCTTAGTATTCATTAGCAGTTCTGGCTTTTACAGACCAGTTAGACACTCCCAATCAACTTGTTACCTGACCTGAAGCCACCTGTTCTCACTAATCACTTGTGTGAAAAACACCTGTCCACAGAATCAGACAGATCACACAGATTTCAAGTCTCCAACATGGGTAAAACCAAAGAGCTGTCACAGGACCTCAGAGTCAGAATTGTTGACCTTCACAAAGCTGGAATGGGCTACAAAAAGATTAGTAAGGTGTTGGATTTGAAAGTAACAACTATTGGTGCAATTATCAGAAAGTTTAAAGAGTATAACATGACAATCAACAGACCTCGGCCCGGTGCTCCAAAGAAGATTTCGCCTCGTGGGGTGGCAATGATGCTGAGAACAGTCAGAAATCGTCCTGCAACCACTCGGCAGGAGTTAGCAAATGACCTGAAGGCAGCTGGGACCACAGTTTACAATGAAACAATTGGCAACACTTTGCGCAACAATGGATTCACATCCTGCAGTGCCCGAAAGGTAAAGCACATGTGGAGGCGCGCCTCAAGTATGCCAATGATCATTTGAAAGATGATCCAAGTTATTGGGAGAAGGTTTTGTGGTCAGACGAGACCAAAATTGAACTTTTTGGCCTCAACTCCACCCGCTATGTGTGGAGGAAGAAAAATGCTGCCTATGACCCCAAGAACACTGTGCCCACCGTCAAGCATGGAGGTGGAAGCATAATGTTTTGGGGGTGTTTCTCTGCCAAGGGTACAGGGCTACTACACCGCATCACTGGGAAGATGGATGGAGCCATGTATCGCACAATCCTGAGGGACAACCTCCTCCCCTCTGCCAGGGATCTGAAAATGGGCCGTGGTTGAGTCTTCCAACATGATAACGACCCTAAACATACAGCAAAGGCAACAAAGGATTGGCTCAAGAAACATCACATCAAGGTCATGGAGTGGCCCAGCCAGTCGCCAGACCTCAATCCGATCGAAAATCTATGGAGGGAGCTGAAGGTCAGAGTTGCCAAGCGACAGCCCACCAACCTTCATGATTTAGAGAGGATCTGCAAAGAAGAGTGGGCCAAAATTCCCCCTGGTGTGTGTGCTAAACTTGTGGTTAACTACAACAAACGTCTCACCGCTGTGCTTGCAAACAAAGGCTTTGCCACTAAGTATTGAGTGTGTTTGGCAAGAGGGATCAAATACTTATTTTCCTCATTGAAATACAAATTAATTAAAATATATTCTTTAAAATTATATTCTGGATTTTTGTCTTGATATTCTGTCTCTCCATGTAAGAATACATCTACCAATAAAAGTATAGAATGATCATGTCTTTATTAGTGGGCCAACGAAGAAAATCAGCAAGGGATCAAATACTTCTTGGACTCACTGTATGTCCTTTTTATTTTTTCTTCTTACATAATATGCGCAATATTATAGTGTATCATATATTAATATCAAGGCATTTTTTTCTGTTCCACCAGACCCGGCGACCCTGGCTGCTTGGCGTGGCGTAAGTGTGGCGTATGCTGGGAGAGTTTGGCATTTTTGCTCACTTGGCATCTTTTAAAGTTAAGTTACGGTAAGTAAAGTCAAAGTTTTGTCAATACCTGAGGAGCATAATATTATTAATTACACATAGAGTTACTAAAACAGGTGACCCCAGTAACACTAGCTGGTTAGCTTTCCTGGATAGGTGTTGTGAGGATGCCTGACTAGCTAGCATGAGCAATTAGAAACGAGTGGAAGAAAATTCAATATTTTTACAAATTTAGATGTTCATTCATTAAAAAATTGTTGGCACTGTATACAATTGTTGGCACTGTATACATATCATTCTATTCTATATCATCAATGGCGGCGCCCTGTGAGGCTGCGGCCATGCTAGCTCCCGATAGCGATGTGCTTTTTGTGTTAAATACGTTGTCTTTATCGTCAAAATCTCCTTCAAGAATCAAGTACAACTGGAGTACATTACTTGGACTGAGAGACCATAGCAGTACAAAGGACATATCAGGAGTTAACTTCGCCACATATTACATCCAACTACTTGACCACTGACTGTCCTTTCTGCTGCTATGTGTATGTATGTATACCTACCTATTGTCTAGTATTTTAGCCCTTTTACTGCATACTGTGTGTGTGTGTGTGTGTCTAGCCTTTGTTTTTTTACTGCACACTGTGTGTGTGTGTGTGTGTGTGTGTGTGTGTATTACTATGTTAATATTCTGTAACAGTATGTTAATTTGCACTGCTTGTGTGTGTATGTGTGTGTGTAAGTGAGTTAGTGAGTGATTATCAATATATGTTGCTAAACTGCACATTGGAACTGGCCAAACGCAATTTCAAACTTCTGTGTTAACCTTGTTACATAGATTTTTGACAATAAAGTTATCTTGACTTGACTTGAAGATGTACAGTATTTATGTTGTTTGCTTTTCTTCGAATTCGATTAATTTTTTTAATCGCGTCCCACCCCTAATATATATATTAGGGGTGGGACGCGATCAAAAAAATTAATCGAATTAATTACAAGCGTTGTAATTAATTAATCGAAATTAATCGCATTTTAATCGCATTTCAATATTTTACATGAGAAATATTAATTTAAGTTTGAATGATGAATAAATCAATGAACATAAGCATAAACTTCAACATCTTGTTTATTTTTCCACCAGTCTACTACACAGACCAATAGATGAGTGCAGAACACAAAGCACAGTTTTCAGAACACTGGAAATTCTGACCAAAAATGTTTAATTTTGGGAGCTTTGCTCATGATATTGGAAGAATAAGAAGAAGTGAAGTAAATCAGATGTTTTTTAATACCATTTTAGATGGTAGATTTTCTTTAACACTAGAGCTCCTAGAGAAGCGAAAAATTTCATAGGGCTTGGTAGGGTCCATGTAGCCCACTCCCCTGCTGTGAAGGGATTAACGCCCATTGTCTTGGTAATGCGGTGGAAGCGGCTCACCCCCAGCTCTTACGCCTGCCAAAGCACAAGCTGGCTCACCCCCAAGCTCATATGACCAAAACACCAAACGTGATACTTCACGAAAAAGTTGAAGTTACAAGCAGACTGTATGTTACCAATACTACAACAAACGGCAGAAAATTTGTTGACTCGTGTTTCAAAAGTTACAATTCAATCGCACGTAGAGACGACAGTTTCTCTAATGAGTCCCGTCAAACAATAAAAATAAATAAAAATGTTTGAATCTTGCTCTTTGTATATTTCATATACTATACTATATAATATTTGTTGTAATCAAACACTTTCTGTTTCCGCGTTTGAATTCGCGTTTGAAAAGCTAAGAAATTATATGGCGCAATTAGCTTGATGCTAATGTTATATAGGAAATCCCATATCATTGCTAGCGAAAATTAGCATGGTCGCGTTGCATCACTGCATCACTGATAAATGTTGTGATCTAAACAGCAGGCTGGAAAACGAGAGGAAAAGACAGGAAAACAAATTAATGTGCTCTCTATCTATCTATCTATCTATCTATCTATCTATCTATCTATCTATCTATATATATATATATATTTGTGTTAGAAGCATTTGATAGAAGCATTTGTGTTTCTGCTTGTTTGTGATCTAAACAGCAGGCTTGAATCTTGCTCTTTGTACATTTCTTATACTATCTATCTATCTATCTATCTATCTATATTTGTGTTAGAAGCATTTGATAGAAGCATTTGTGTTTCTGCTTGTTTGTGATCTAAGCAGCAGGCTTGAATCTTGCTCTTTGTACATTTCTTATACTATCTATCTATCTATATTTGTGTTAGAAGCATTTGATAGAAGCATTTGTGTTTCTGCTTGTTTGTGATCTAAACAGCAGGCTTGAATCTTGCTCTTTGTACATTTCTCATACTATCTATCTATCTATCTATATTTGTGTTAGAAGCATTTGATAGAAGCATTTGTGTTTCTGCTTGTTTGTGATCTAAACAGCAGGCTTGAATCTTGCTCTTTGTACATTTCTTATACTATCTATCTATCTATATTTGTGTTAGAAGCATTTGATAGAAGCATTTGTGTTTCTGCTTGTTTGTGATCTAAACAGCAGGCTTGAATCTTGCTCTTTGTACATTTCTTATACTATCTATCTATCTATATTTGTGTTAGAAGCATTTGATAGAAGCATTTGTGTTTCTGCTTGTTTGTGATCTAAACAGCAGGCTTGAATCTTGCTCTTTGTACATTTCTTATACTATCTATCTATCTATCTATCTATATTTGTGTTAGAAGCATTTGATAGAAGCATTTGTGTTTCTGCTTGTTTGTGATCTAAGCAGCAGGCTTGAATCTTGCTCTTTGTACATTTCTTATACTATCTATCTATCTTTATTTGTGTTAGAAGCATTTGATAGAAGCATTTGTGTTTCTGCTTGTTTGTGATCTAAACAGCAGGCTTGAATCTTGCTCTTTGTACATTTCTTATACTATCTATCTATCTTTATTTGTGTTAGAAGCATTTGATAGAAGCATTTGTGTTTCTGCTTGTTTGTGATCTAAACAGCAGGCTTGAATCTTGCTCTTTGTACTTTTCTTATACTATCTATCTATCTATCTATCTATATTTGTGTTAGAAGCATTTGATAGAAGCATTTGTGTTTCTGCTTGTTTGTGATCTAAGCAGCAGGCTTGAATCTTGCTCTTTGTACATTTCTTATACTATCTATCTATCTTTATTTGTGTTAGAAGCATTTGATAGAAGCATTTGTGTTTCTGCTTGTTTGTGATCTAAACAGCAGGCTTGAATCTTGCTCTTTGTACATTTCTTATACTATCTATCTATCTTTATTTGTGTTAGAAGCATTTGATAGAAGCATTTGTGTTTCTGCTTGTTTGTGATCTAAACAGCAGGCTTGAATCTTGCTCTTTGTACATTTCTTATACTATCTATCTATCTATCTATATTTGTGTTAGAAGCATTTGATAGAAGCATTTGTGTTTCTGCTTGTTTGTGATCTGTGATCTCTGTGATCAGAGACTTTCTGGGTGAGGCTGCTGCCTCAGTCTTGCTCTGTGAATTAACATAATAAAGGGTGATGTTTGGCTTTGCTAATTGCTGGCAAGAAGGAGAAGAAGGAGGGGTGATGTCCTCAGAATCCTGAATTCTCAGGAGTTCTAGTGTTAATTTCCCAGGCTCTGCCACAGGCATCTCCATAGTGCCTAGTGATCTTCTGCATGCTCAAAGCAAATGACTGGATCTTTCATTCATCATGTATAATATGAGCTGTCACACCAAGATAATTCTTGTTGCTAACAGAGGTCCAGTGATCCCCAGTCAGAGCCACATTTGGGCACTCTTCACAATAACCAAATAATGTGATGCGTGAAGTATTGTAATGATCCTTAAGGGATTATTGGGTTACTGTTTCTTTAAGTTAAGTTGTGTGTGCGAGTGGAAAAGTGCGCGAGGAGCGAGAGTGAGAGAGAGGATTCGGTTATTTTTCTTGAGTGAGTTCGCTTGTATTAATGTTTAAATAAAAGAGACGAGTCGTCAACAGTAAACTGTCCTGGTATTGAACCAAAGTTACAGTATAAACGCCTCCGCCGCTCGTGCGAGGTGTGCGGAGTCGCGCGCGTCACTAGCGAAAGTTTAATCCAGTCTTGATTAAGTTTAATCAGTCTTAATGGTCCAATGAAGGTAATTTAAAAACCAGGACATTTCCTCACTTAAAAAAACCCCGGGAGAGGATGTGAAATACGAACGTTTGGTCACCCTATCGTACTAGGAATACATTTATCAGCTAAGTGATCATTACTGACCTGCGCATTACTACCAACACGTTTTGCGTTGAGGCGGTAATGAAGGCTGGAAGTGCTCGTGTGATAAGCGAACTTCCTACATAAAATGCAAATAACACTAATTTTGTTTTTACTTCCATCTGGAAGTTTCTTATATTTATATTTCCCATCCACCAGCGTAGCGTCTTCACTCATCTCCATCATGCTCATCTTATTGTGCGTCCATATAATCTGTATGTCTGGAACTCGTGCACTGACAAACATTCCACGGTGCAAAAGTGTCTCATGCGTTAAATGCATTAAAATGCGTAAATTTTTTTAGTGCGTTAATTTTCCTGTAATTAATGAATCGAAATTAACGCGTTAAAGTCCCACCACTAATATATATATATATATATATATATACACAGGCGTGCACATAACATTTTTGGTCTAGTTCTCAAAGGAGCACCTAAAGATGTTGCTTGGTGCTCACATTTTACAATTCAGGAAATACTACAAGCATTCATCATCACTACCCTCCTGACTGCTCTCATCACCCTCTTCCTCCCTTTCAAACATGGTGGATAATGATGAGGGCTGACTTCTTTCTCCCTGATTTAGCCTACGATGAGCTGTGTGCATGTATATATCAACAGCTGCCTTTGGGTCAAATGTCTCTGTTGTGATCCTAGACCAGGGATTCTCACGCATTGAGCGTGAGACACACGCATTTGACCGTTTTCACATGCTCTCACGCCACACTTCTGATATCTCACGCCGAAAAAAAATATCCAGTTTATTTACCTCAGATCCACATATATGATTCAATACGTTACTAGTTCGCTAGCTCTGGCGCCATCCACCGGCGATATAACACTGAATCTGTGTCCATTTTACGTTCGCCACCCCCCCCCCCCCCCCCCCGCGCTCAACAACTTTCGTTTGCCACCCCCCCCGGCCAACAAAATACACTCACCACCAGCTCCAGGTTAAAATCTCACTCCAAGCGAACGTCAAAAGTTGGCAACCCTGTAGACAAGAGGATGTGCACCAGTGATGAGAGTTGCAAGTCTGATATGCGGGATCTGTACTTATTTTTTATCATATGGAGATGTGAAAATCCCCTCTCACATGTCGCACTGCTCATGGGCAGTGTAAGGGACAACAGAATGACTTTGTGAATGTTGGAGTAACTATCTGGATTGCTCATCTTCACTATGTTGACCAAGTCATACACAGAGGAGGCTGCCAAACCCTTCCCTGACTGCTTTAAACAACAGACAAACTGGCCTCATATTTCTGGAGCATGTTACTCAGTGTTTTGTTACCAAAACTGTGGAGGTGCTGCATTTCTTGAGGCCAAGTTGAAGGATCAAATACTAAAAATTGATCGCATGATTTGAGTGATTCATATCTGCTTTGAAACTCTTGAATTAAACCTCTCAATACATCAGACTTGTCCCTGTCAGCAACAGCATTTGAAACAGCTTCTTTCCTGTACTCACCTTCACTGTCAAGCAGTAGTGTCAGCTGTCCAATAGCTACCATGAGCTCATCTTTGCGTTCACCAATAGTCAGCTTCTCTTGCTGGAACTTGAGAGATGTGAAGTGCAAAATCTTTCCAGTGTCAAGCATGTTGGCTAGAAAACACTGAAAACGCTTTGTGCCTATATGTTTTAGGTCACTGTCATCACTTATAGCCACATGAATTTGAATGGCAGGTAATACCAGGGTTGCCAACTTTCGATCAATCGCGATATAATAATCGCGATCGATCAATCGCGATATAATACTTAATTTGTGTCCATTTTACACCCCGCCCGGTAACAATTTACGCGCCCCCCCGGTCAACAACTTACGTTCGCCAAAACGCCAAACATAATGGTGCGCAAACACGCTTCACGTTGTAATTCACGTTGCGCATCGATAATTTTGACCACGCATGCGCACCTGCGCACCACTTATGTGCATCCCTGTGTGTGTATATATATTAGGGGTAGGCATAGATTAATTTTTTTAATCTAGATTAATCTCACTGAAATCTTGAAATTAACCTAGATTAATCTATATTAAAATGGCTCATATGCGTGCTACCCAAGTAATGACTAAAAGTCAGTTTTTGAGATAGGGTTTCTTAATACAGAGGGTGCATTAGACCAGGGGCTCATTTCCTGTTTCCAAAATGACTGCTTGAGGAAGCTGTTCTATTTTGATACTTGAAGAAAAAAAAAACATGCTCAATAAAATGTAGGCTACTCGTGTTCAACGGTTTATTCAGTTAAACATGTATTTGTAAGCCTACATACTGTACATACTGTACATACTGTTTAGCTGAATAAACATGTTATCAACCCCTTTTAATGTTGTCACGTTGGGCAATGCCCCCTCTCGTAGCTGTCACTCTGGGTTCCCTCATGTCCGTGTTCCCTGCCTGTTTGTCCCGCCCTGCTCGTTGGTTTTGATGGATTCCTTGTTTGTTACCACGCCCCTGTGTCATTGTCATCACCTGTCCCTAGTTTAGTTCTGTGTATAAAAGTCCCTGTGTCTCCCATGTCCGTATCGGTCTTTTTGTTTATTCCGGTTCATTGTCTTTGCGCGAGTTCGCTATTTTGTTATTCCCGTCCTCCGTATGTTCTGCCTGTTTTCCCCTGGTTTACCTGCCTTGTTGTTTTCCCTGTTCGTGTTATGCCTTTGTATATTTCTTGTTTGGACTGCTCTCCCAATATGACCTGCGCCAGTTATATCGACACTGCTTTTGGAATTCCCTGTAATAAATCTCGCTCTCCTCAGCGTTTGTGTCCGCCTCCGTGTTCTGCTCCACGCAGAACGTTACAAATGTACAGTATGTAGGCTTACAAATTCATGTATGCAGAAGCGCCCCCTAGTGGGCCCGCCGGCGGGCCCAGCTCCTTTACGGCGATATAAAACATATTAAACATTAATGAATCTCCGAACAAAAGCGCTTAAATCAAAATTTCCTATCCCATCTACATGCCTACCGAGTTTCAGCCGTCTACGTGCAGCCGATCGCGAGATATCCGGCTTTGAAGTTGACCACAAAAGTGCACCCCGCGAGGGGGTCTCCCGACATATCCGTTTACAAAACATATTTATGTTGTGAAATGTCTTAATGTTTTGTCACCTAAAAATCGTTTACTAATAAGGCTTTAATTTAAGACCTTAACAGCGTAGATCCGTTGTGGTTAAGTACCTTAAAAAGCTTGCTCACCTCACTGCAAAATTTTCCAAAATCCGCTTCCTGAATGAGACACTCCGACAAATCTGCCCCCTAAGCGTCACAGAAGCATTCTTAACGCTGATTTGACCCCTCATTACAAAGCTGCAGCGGTTCTGCTTTGATTTGAGTGGTTTTTATTGGTCTAAAGTGGGGTAGTGACTTTGAATGACAGGTTTTACAACCTCTCCCACGGCGAGGTGCGAAGGGGAGGGGGGGAGGGTGAACCAATAAGCCCACAGAGACAAGCTGGCGCCTCAGAAGTGATTGAAAGCTGTTCTAACCAATAGTGTACATCCTTCCGAAGCTAACCAGCCCTCATATGACATGATTGGTCAAGTATATTTTTAAATTGAGCCCTCGGAAACTGGCGCTTCATTTCCAATTTCGGCCGCTAGCATAGCAACATAAGCTAACCCTTTGCTAACCTAAGCTAAGCTCCCCAGAACACACTGTTCGGCGAAACTGAAGCAGCCATGGATTATTTTGTTCGTTTTTATGCGGATTGTGGATACTTTTGAACATAAACGGATTACTTTGTGTGGAATATATGAGCAATTTTCGGAATTTTCGCCAACCCGGAAGTGAGACGGTACACCGGCTACGACGCGATTCTACGTACTGTGAGTAACAATGGATAATTTTTCATAAGCGATATTGTACAAAATATATATTCTAATACTAAACATTAACTAAGCGTTAGATTATAAACAGTTTTAGAGCGTTTGAGTGCTGCAGCACTCTGTATCGTGTCGGATGCTACCGGAGTTGGCTACGGTAACCTAGCTTATGCTGTCGGACTATATTGGACATAAATATGATATCTGTTGGGATATTTTTTTCTTGACCCAGATAGGCCCCAACACTGCCCCGATGAACCGATTGGTTTTGACTGAATTACCCAAGCAAAGTCTTAACACCAAAAGTTCTTTTAGATTAATTTATATGGAATATAATTGAATACGATATAGTCAAAGTATACGTGGTACAAACTCTCCAGTGCACTGGTACTAGTTGCCTAGAACTCTACCTAACCCAAGTGGATCTCAGCAGCGTCCAAGCAAAAAGTCCTCGTGCTGGGCGATGTCCTCCCTTTCATACCTCTTCTCTAAGTTTCGATATCTGCCCCCACCTTTGCTACTCTTCCTTAGAGCCCCCCCTGCTCTTCACTAGCCATCCATCTCCTTATCTCAAACTGCTTGTTTTGCAGCTTACACTGAATAGGCCCATTCTATTCTCCTCAAGGCCATTGAGGCCTTCTCACTTCTGCTCTTCCATAGCCTTTCAGGAAAACATTAAGTTTAAACATTAAGTTATTCACCTTTAAATTTCTTTTTTCCAACATTCCCCCTTTTAGACCAAAACATTGGTCTAACTCTAGTCTAATACAAAATTTTATCTAGCCCAGTGCACTTCTTAAAAGAAAGACAATCATAAAAATCCCTAAATGTGTATACATTCATAGTGTGACTATGTCAGTTAGTACAATGTCTATGTGTTCTTTAATGTGATTTGTGGGTTCTGGATCACTCCCCTGTCGTGGGCCGAGACCTTTCAGACTATTTGGAGATGCCCCCCTTCATCTCCCACGGTTTCGTGACTTGACGTTGTCCACGAGACCCAGGTCCCGCCTGGTGGGAGATCACCTCGACCCGTTCTAATAATGTGCCCATGTGTCATGCATATTACTTCTTAAACTAGTGGATTGGCTTTCATGTACTGTTGGTTGTGCTCTAATATGTGGTGCGTCTTCATTCTTCATCAGTCGCAGACGCTGCCAATACCTACAAAGCAAGCATAATTAATCAAAAACAACAAGTTTTTCATACAGAATTGTCTTCTTCGGATGATAGGTCATCATCATCCGCCGTCACCAGTGGCATGGTACATGGCGGTGGGTTCTTCGTGTCCCCCTTCTCGATCACAACACTGCTCAACCTTTGGGCGAGAGCTCTGATACATGTTATACAACATCCACATTTAACAACAATCGTGGTTAATACCAAGGTTATAATCCTTAACGAAAATGAACGAAAGAACAAAAACTGTGACAAGTAATAACAGTAATTAAAATCTTGAAATATTAAGTATATTACAAAAAGTTCACTACAAAAATAGCTCTGTATTTGCAATTGTTGTGTATTTACATACATGGTGTGGCATCTAAATACTACTATCGGGACAGGGATGCGGAGAGAGATTGTATTCTCCCATGGGGTTGCTCTCATGGAAATCAGCACTAGTGTTAGTGCCTGTACCCAGTCCATGTCCCCCTTTGCGCTAAATGCTTTGGCCAGTTTGGTTTAGTGCGACCATTTCTGCCAGTTGAGCTGAGGCTGGTTGTGGAATCTCTCCTGATTCCACCTCCTCCCACTCTCCCCCACACGCTTGTACCACAGCGTAAGAGGCCTTCAGTTCGTTACCTTGTCTCCAACAGCTCCCATCTGAACAGAGCTCCCATGCTCCTGGTTTAGTAATTCTGACCTTGTGCAGTTCTGGTCTGAGCTGAATGTGTCTTTCTGTGGCGTCAGCGCAGTCATGTGGTGTCGCATCTTCTGCTACTTCAATGTTATCAGTCAGATTCACTAATTTTGACTCAGTATTGTATGTGATGTGTGGCTGTGTGAGTATGGCTTTTATCTTATTCTGTTGTACTCTTGATAAAGAAAAGGCTTGTGAATTTATGAACGCCATTAATCCATGATTGGTGCTGATTATTAGTGGATGACACATTATTGTGTGCTGTTTTCTCTATTGCTGTGGTGAGTCCTGCCATGTATGCTGTGCATGGTCCTGTTCCTATTACTGGTTGATCCAGCTTTGAACTATGAAAAAATAAAATTTTTCTGCTTTCTTTACCCTCCCCCTTTTACTGTAAGAGACAATCATTAAAAAAATTCTCTTACAGAAACATTAAGGTTAATTGTTTTAGTGTAATCTGGTTCAGCTAATTCAGTTGCGCTAGCAAGTGCTTTTTTTTTCAAAGTTATTAAATCCCTCTCTGCCTCAACCATCCAGTCCAGCTCCACTTTCCCATTACCCAGATCCTTAGACACTGTTAATTTCCTAAGACTGTGAGCCAAATTACTATAGTTAGGTTATATAGCTACGCCAGTAGCCTGTCAGGCCTAATAATGACATCATTTCAGATACTGTTGTGGGCTTTGTCAATGACAATATTGACTGTCTCTGATTTCTTGGGCTTTTAATTATTTCTCTTTTAACAGCTTGAGTAACTCATCTTTCATTAACTCATCTTCTTCTTGCCTTATGGCTTTCTCCACATCACATACCACTGTTGTGGAATTGATGTCATGCAAGTTGAGGTCTTATAATTTATGAATCAGTATTTATTTGATAGCAAGAGAGTTACAAAATATAGAACTATGTGAATTATGATGTTAAGCTTACACTTCATTTAATAACTCTGAACTGTCTCTCTCAGTCCAGATTCTTTCTAGTCAAAGTGTGTATAGAAAAAACTAAGGATGCTGCTTCCCAGGAGCAGTTCTCAGTTTCCCTGGGATTCAACCTTGGGTGCATAGAAATGGATAATCAGTATTATCGCTAACTCTGCTACTGCACAGAAGACTTCAGTCTTGCAGAAAAATATCTTCAATATGGTTACAGTTAGTTACTAATCAGTGCAAGCAGTACTTCACACACAGACTGTGTTATAGTGTCTGCATGGATCTAACATCATTTAAGTATGTGTTCTGACGGTTCGGAGTGTATGGCTAATTTTAACTATTAATGTTATGTATTTATAGTGCTTGAAAAGCACTATATTGTTATTCCTCATACTTCTTCTTATTATTCTTCTCCAAATTTTTCAATTAATTCAACCCAAACCGCTTAATGTACACTCTGTTCCAACTTCGTTTCTGAGGTCTCTGCTCTGACAGGTGTGCTATCTGTTTTTGGAGTTGATTATAGTTTTTAGATTTTAATCAAATTTAGTTTAAAAATAAGAAAACCCCATTAAAATGAATGGTGTAATGTTCATAAATTCAAATATTAACTGCCAGTTAGTGTGCTGGCACGAAAGTGATCAAAACGCTCCTGGATAAACTGCTGTAAAATCCTTACACATTCACCTAGAAGCTCAATTTAAATTTTAAATGACAGATAAACCTGTCCTTTCTGGCATGCAGAGATATCTAATAATTTGATCAATCAGTTTTAAAGTTATGAGCATTTGTTTGTCACTAAACACAGAAAGCTGCCCCATTAGCTCCCATGTTAATTTCTCTCAATCAGAATTGGCTTTTTCACAATTTGCCTCTGTGTTTAACTTGACATAAATCAGACACTATTCGGTCAAACCACACAAAAATACATCAATCATCAGCAAACTGTCCTCTCTCACACAAACTCGTTTGTTTGGATGGTCCAAATCACACTTAAGGCAAGACTCTACAGGTGGCTAGGTTAAAAATTTTATCCAATAGCAATCACTGTGAAACTACATATATACATACTAACTACATAAAGATATACATTTTGAAATTTAATGGATTTGTATTGGAAACCATTGTTTACTTACTCAAAATCTAATCATATAGTTATCAGCAGTGATATAGATTATCCCCAACGATAGAAAGACAAACAACAGCAAAACAGAACTATGTAATGACTAATTTTAACTTCAATAGAATGGAAACACAGCGCACACACTGTGCTCAGGATTGCATTTATGTTTCACGCTGGCGGACATGTCAGATGTTACGGCCTCTGCTTTTGATACTCTGATCATATCAGGTTCATTACATTGACAGTAAGATTGTGCTCTGCAGCCACAACCTCTCCATACTAGTCAGCATGGCAGAATCACATTCACTAAAGGTAGAAATGGTCATACCTGCTGCTGCCTCAACCCTGCATTTACCAATAAAATTAAATGTTTAGGATATCACTACCTGTTCATCCCCTCAGGTTTAACTGGTGCATTTATTTTTTACTTTTACTTTTACATAACATAAAATAGGCATGTGTTTAAAACTTTTATTCATAAAACATTGTATTCATTCACTCTTATTCGTAATTTGTATTAAACTTAATGTTTTGTCCATTCTGCCACTAAATAAAAATCTGTAGTGTAAAAGTAAAACTGACAACAAATTGAAAGTCAGGGCACTTTATTAGTCTGTGGATCAGCTTCTTGTCTATCTCAACAGTCACTGATCTCAACCCTGTCCCATACCTGTATTATTTTTGTAAACCTGCATGTCCCAACCCTAACTCATGTGCTAAGAGCATCATTCACACGTTCACTTCAAATGCCACATCTTCTCTAGTTACATCTTTAAGACGCATTGATGTATATAGTTTTGTGGTATCTCTTTCACACATATTCCACTCTAAATTCAAACTGCTGCAAACCCCGTGGTCTGATATTAATTTTAAGCCCTGTACCTACACAATTAGGACAAATTAATCCACTAATTAGTTCAAACGCGCTTTGCTGTGCTGCGCATCGGTCCGCCCCGCTATCTAAAGTCTACTTATTTCTTATGGACAGCTTACGCATCGATGCACTGCGTGAAAGCATTTCATTATCTAATTAGTTTTTGCAAGTTTTCCCTTACATCTTCTCACAAGTGACAGTTTTTGTCTTTTCTGTGATGCTGTTAAAAGTAATACTTTCGGCGTTTTATATTATAAAGATACTGAAAAGCTAAACCAGGAAATGTAAGTGCATGTGACCACGTGACCCATCTGAACCAATCACGTTCTCAGAAATCGACACCTGCCAACGAGATGTCAGGCTTGCGTTTAAATCACCCTCTTTTCTTTCACGATTGGTTGCTGATAGAAAAGGAAATGACCATATTTGAATCAGTTATTCTTGTTCGCGAGAAAGAGAGCTTTACGACGATATTGTTCATGCTCCGTAATGATGCTAACTTTTCATGAATTTAGAAAAAATCTACAGGCGCATCCAGACAATGTTTAGATAAATAAACACCTAAATGTTTAACTTGGACATTTTCTTTCCAACATTTTGAAATAATGCATGTTACAGAATCAAAATAGCCTAAAACCTCAAAATTGACCAGTGCATTATAAAACAATGTTTTTGCCTGCCGTGTCTCGCCTTGAACAAGGATTCTCCAGTCAGGGAGACAGTGAGTGTCTCTGTCCCCCACGCACACACTCGCACATTCATACATCTCTCCCATACAAACTCCACACAGACACACACATGCATACTGTACATCTTTCTCGAATACTCACTCACACAGACACACACACAAACATGCATACATCTTTCTCACACGCACGTCTATCAAACCCACTACACACAAACACTACTATTAATCTCTCTCCCACAAAGGCGCCATCGGCGCTACACGCGGACACTGATGAGCACTGCGATTGCACGTTTTTTTCTATCTAGGGAGGGGCCGAGGAGAGTCTACCTTTTTGGTCTCAGACTTTTCTTTGGAGTTAGTGTTTAGATAAATTTTTCTGAATGTTCTTACATATGACATAAGTTTCTGCTTTTTCCAGTTGGTTTTTACACTTCTATTTTGTCAAAACGTCACTAGTTTCTAATCTAATTTTTCTCTTTATTGATTTGTGTAACCCAGTGCTTCTCAATATGTTCCCAATCCACTTTATACATACCGCGATCGTCCGGGTCTGGCCACAACCCTTCGGATCGCATTTTCTCAAAACACCTTTTAACATCCACCACTGTGTCCGATCTCACTTTCGGCACAGCGCGCTTCTCCATAGTATCAACTAAATAATCCTCTAAACCTTTAATATTATCCATGATGTAACTCCAATTTTTCAAACTACACCCAATTCACTTTTGCTTCAATTCGATGCAGTAAATTTTATCACTTTTTCGTTGTACTCACTAGCGCTTTAATACCCCAGAATCAATTCAGTAAACGTTATCACTTTATTGTCGTGTTCGCAAGCGCTTAAATTCGCCAGCGCACACCCCAAGGGCGGACAGACACAAGTTAAAATCTCCACACTCCAAAACAACTTCAGCTCAACACAGCTCGCGCGAGTTTCACTTCCAGCACTTAAATCGCACGTCTACAGTGTCACAAACCAAATTATAATTTCATGCATGAAAATAATGCAATAATTTTTGTTTTACTCTTTAACCTCTTATGAAATGTTTCTCTTGTGCTTGTGTACACAATGATGAACGTCTTTCTTGGGGGCTCATGCAATTTACTCAGGGGTTCAAATGTCCTCGCATAAGAGGCTCATAGATTTTATCTAGATTTTAAGTCCCTGGAAAGAGGCTTATATTTATTTATTATTCTAAGTCCTCAAACTGAGGCTCATGGGTGTGGTCCTAATTTATAGAACACCTCTTTCTCAAGGCTCATGTGATTTACCAGGTTCTAAGTCCTCCTTCTCTGAAGCTCATATATTTCACCAGATCAAAAAGTCTCCCAAAACAAGACTCATAATGTTTATTACATCGTTGTTTAACAACAATTTATATAGGCCTTTAGTCAGCATAAAACCACACAATACATGGGAATCAACCGAACACTGCAGATTCACACACACACACACACACACACACAGCTGTAATTTCACCAACTTCACACGGAATTTTAACAAAACATACGGGGCCCCCAATAATCAAAATGGCGCGTCCTCCGGAATCCACAGGATTCCAGGCTACCTGCCTTAATTAAAATAACAAACTGGCGCGACCTCCGGAATTCGCAGAATTCCAGGCTACCTGCCTTAATTAAAATAATAAACTGGCGCATCCTCCGGAATTCACAGAATTCCAGGCTACCTGCCTTAATTAAAATAACAAACGGCGCAACCTCCGATTGTTCCAAGAATAATCGGGCTACCTGCCAAATTTACTGCAGTTTACAGGGCGTCCTCCTACGACTTTATGAGTCGTAGGGCAATCCTCCTGTCTATATATCGAGTTTGTAACACGTATACAATTTTAATACTAAATTTACAGAGAGTATTTCGCCTCGACCATTCAGTGACTGAACTTTAATTTCGCCTATGATAAATCAGTCAATAGGAGAGAATGGCTCCTTACCTTTTTAACAGGCCGCGCGGCTTAGTTCAGTCACCTCACGGACGGATTGACCTCCTCTCTCGTCTTAATTGCAGAATTCGACTCCAGTCAAAACCATCCTCTGCTACCATTTGTTGGGATATTTTTTTCTTGACCCAGATAGGCCCCAACACTGCCCCGATGAACCGATTGGTTTTGACTGAATTACCCAAGCAAAGTCTTAACACCAAAAGTTCTTTTAGATTAATTTATATGGAATATAATTGAATACGATATAGTCAAAGTATACGTGGTACAAACTCTCCAGTGCACTGGTACTAGTTGCCTAGAACTCTACCTAACCCAAGTGGATCTCAGCAGCGTCCAAGCAAAAAGTCCTCGTGCTGGGCGATGTCCTCCCTTTCATACCTCTTCTCTAAGTTTCGATATCTGCCCCCACCTTTGCTACTCTTCCTTAGAGCCCCCCCTGCTCTTCACTAGCCATCCATCTCCTTATCTCAAACTGCTTGTTTTGCAGCTTACACTGAATAGGCCCATTCTATTCTCCTCAAGGCCATTGAGGCCTTCTCACTTCTGCTCTTCCATAGCCTTTCAGGAAAACATTAAGTTTAAACATTAAGTTATTCACCTTTAAATTTCTTTTTTCCAACATATCATAACGTTCATATTTGGACATGAAATTTAGTCATTGGAATTTTCTGGTCTTGCTGTAATATGTGCAGCATTGTTGTTTGTCGTAGCTCCTCGGTTTCGTGTAAGGAATTTGTTGGCATGTTAGCTTAGTTGGCTAATGGTGTGTGTCGGGTGTGGCATATTTAGACATGGGTGTGGTGCACTTGACATACCTTGGATAAAGCTGAATAACTTTTCAATGCTTGCATGGATTTGCTCCATTTTTTCTGTGTTGTTAGAAAAGACCCTAGCGAAATTTATTGTAATTTCTGATACCACATTTGAATAACTATGTGAATATACATTCCAGTCATGTTCAAGTTCAAGTCAGCATTTGTGACATTCCTGGCATATTAGCATCTGCAATAGAGGCTCTAAAATAAACCAAATTATGTGAATATGATACTGAAGTGTATTAATATGTTCCCCCAACTGCCTACTTCAGTTTGAGCCATGAATGATAATTTTCCTATATGTACAACTTGAGATATCTAGTTTTAATGTGAACTATGTCAAAAATGTTAAAAATGGCCACCGGGCGTGCGAATCTGCAGTATAAGGTTAACTGAATAAACCGTTGAACACGAGTAGCCTACATTTTATTGAGCATGTTTTTTTTTTCTTCAAGTATCAAAGTAGCTTCCTCAAGCAGTCATTGATGCATTTTGGAAACAGGAGATGAGTCCCTGGTCTAATGCACCCTCTGTATTAAGAAACCCTATCTCAAAAACTGACTTTTAGTCATTACTTGGGTAGCACGCATATGAGCCATTTTAATATAGATTAATCTAGATTAATTTCAAGATTTCAGTGAGATTAATCTAGATTTAAAAAATTAATCTATGCCCACCCCTAGTATTTTTACTATTATGGATATATTATAGTATATATTACTATATTACCATTTTCAGGTGGTATTCTCATTATTGTTAGAATTAATATTTGTAATATATTTGTATACATTTTGGGATTTTTATTCATGTAAAAATTCATAAAATATATATTTTTCCGCCGATCAAATGATGCAGAAAACAGGCGAAAATTAATATCTTATAAAAACCCGTGAAAGAGTGAAGCCGCATAAGCTGAAGCATGAAGTGATGAGGGATCACTGTATATATATATATATATATATATATATATATATATACATATAATAATACACTGTATAATTATATATATATATAATTAAGGCATTCTCCCTGAGTGTGTAACTGTGTGTCTCTGTTCAATATCAATAGAAAAGCAGGTGTCTGTGCATGAAATGTGTGTGTGCGCTTGTATGTCCAGTGGTGGATGGTGCTCTGTCACTAGGGTCTGTCCTCTCTCCACTTCCTGCACCCCATTCAGTCCTCCAGGGGACTGTGGCTTCTGGTAGAGAGTAATTGGTAAATGGCTTTGTAGAAGTCTATGGGGAAGCCTTCAGGGCCAGGGGCCCTTCCATTCTGCATGCAGTTTATTGCTTGTAAGATATCTTCTTCTGTTATGGGTGCATCCAGTGTACTTTGGTCTTCTATGTTAATCCTTGGAACTTCAAAACAATCGTTTGAAATGTTTGAATGTCTGTGGTGTTTGAGAACTGTGATGTGTAAAGGGTAGCATAATAAGACCTGAATTGATTATTAATGATTTGGGGGAAGTGGAGTTGGATGCAGTATGGATTTCAGGGATTGCTCTACATGCTGATGTTTGTTTGAGTTGATGGCATAGTAATTTTCCAGCTTTTTCACTGTGTTCATAATACTTCTGTTTTGTTTTTAATAGTGTGCGTTCTGTTGGGAATTTTCTTCTCCGACCCAGACGGGCCCCAACACCGCCCCGATGAACCGACTGGTTTTTGACTGAGTGGTCCAAGCAAAGTCTTGACAACAAAAGTTCTTTTAAAATGATTTATATAGAATATAATTAAATGCAATATAATAGAAGTATACGTGGTACAAACTCTTCAGTGCACTGATGCTAGTTTGCCTAGGAATCTACCTAACCCAAGTGGATCTCAGCAGTGTCCAAGCGAAAAGCCTCTCGTGCTGGGCGATGTCCTTTCTTTCATACTCTCTGTCCATAAGTTTCGATTTGTTAAGTTTCGATAACTCCCCAATCCTGGCTGCTCTCCATGGAAATTCACCTGCTCCTCTTCTCCCAGCCTGTGTGCCTGGTTATCTAAAAACTGCTTGCTACACATCCTGCACTGAATAGGCCCCTTCTGTTCTCCTCAAGGCCACTGAGGCCTCCTTACTCCTGCTTTCCCACAGTCTTCCTGAAAAACACTAAATTGACACATCAAGTTATTAGCCTTTAATTTTCTTTTTTCCAACATTCCCCCTTTTAGACCAAAAAATTGGTCTAACTCTAGTCTAATACTAAAATCTATCTAGCCCAGTGCACTTATTAAAAGAAAGACAATCATAAAAATCCCTAAATGTGTATACATTCATAGTGTGACTATGTCAGTTAGTACAACGTCTATGTGTTCTTTTATGTGATTGGTGGGTTCTGGATCACTCCCCAGTCGTGGGCCGAGACCTTTCAGACTATTCGGAGATGCCCCCCTTCATCTCCCACTGTCTCGTGACTTGACGTTGTCCCCGAGACCCAGGTCCCGCCTGTTGGGAGATCACCTCGACCCGTTCTATTAATGTGCCCATGTGTCATGCATATTACTTTTAAACTAGTGAATCAGCTTTCATGTGCTGTTGGTTGTGCTCTAATGTGTGGTGCGTCTTCATTCTTCATCAGTTGCAGACGCTGCCAATACCTACAAAGCAAGCATAATTAATCAAAAACAACAAGTTTTTCACACAGAATCATCTTCTTCAGATGATATGTCATCATCATCCTCCGCCATCAGTGGCATAGTGTATGGTGGTGGGTTCTTTGCGTCCCCCTTCTCAATCGCAGCTGTGATCAACCTTTGGGTGAGAGATCTGATACATGGTATACAACAACATCCACAAATAACAACAATTGCAATAAACACTGCTACTGACATAAACAAGGACATAATTAGTGCCTTCCATTTCCCAAACACCTTCGTGAACCACTCCTCCATGGGGTTACTGATACCTGAGGCCTCCTGCATCTCCTTAGATAAAGCCTTCAGTCCGTCCAGAGCTCTGGTCACCGACCCTTCCGGTGCGGTGTTATTGGGAATGAAGGTACAACAGTTGTCGCCAAACATAAAACATACACCCCCTTTTTCCGCCAGGAGCATATCTAGAGCCATTCTGTTTTGTACGGCCATCAGTGAGGTAGCTCTCAGTTGTTCGCTCAGCCCCTCTATTGCGTCTCTCGTTAGGTTGGTTAATCTCAGCACATTGTAATGGACAAAGTTGATCCTATCTACATTCTTGTTCGGTGTTACTGGAAACAAGGCTGATATAATTGGAATGTTCTCAAAGCCCGTAGCTATTTGATCAACTAGCTTGTATTCATTGGGAACCCCCCGAGGCACTCCTATGGAGTCAATGTATGTTGGTGACCCTATGGACAAATCAAAGGCATCACGCTTCTTTCTCCCTTGGGCTGTAGCAGGCTGCGGTGTGATTTCCCTCAGCCCTATCATTGTTATTGGTGTGATTAGTCTAACCATAGCACAGATTCCTTTAGCTTTTCCTGGTATTAATGCCAGCAGAGTGTGTCCTCCGCAGTACCACCAGATCCCTGCCCGGGCTACTCTCCCTATCCCCGGGACCTTCGTTGTGGTGTTACACCAATCTGGTTCAATTTCTCCCACACTTATGATTGCGTCTTTCTCGGTCAAGTTAAAACATTGGTATTGCCCTGTAAGTTTCACTGGCACGAAAGGAGCGTTACCTCCTTCCAAATTTTTGACATACGGAAAAATACTGTCCAGGCTGGAACAATTTGAGGTCGTAATACTTCTCACCTTAGTTAAATTCAACATACACTGATATCCTACTGGATCTGTTTCAGGATTCAGTGGGGCTGGTGAGGTCATTAACGCGGGTCGGGCCGCTGCACAGGCCACACAACCTTCTAACCCATTTTCTCTACTGTTTTGTTCTAGCCATGACAACCACAAATTCGAGCCGCTGTAACCGGTTGCTAATTCTATTAACTGCTGGGACGATAATTTAGTGAAATCTGTGGTTAGAGTGAACTTGTCTGCTGAATCCTCCATCTTCTCTATTTCTTCCTCAGGTTTTGCTGGGCTGAGTGGCTTGGGTTTGGCTAAATAGCTGAGTTTAATTATTCCCCATATGTCACGTCCTGATTGTTCCACCCCCAGGGTGAAGTACAACGGTCTGTTATTACCCCATATCTGCCCATTCCATCTGACAGAAAAAGTTACTGGATTTTGGGACACGTGATAATCTCGCTGAAACGATACATCGACCCACCATTTGCTCAAGGAGGTCGTGGACGGGTTACCCTTCTTATCTCCTGTGTGTGCTGTGTTTTTCTTGGGATTGTCTTCTGGTTTTAAGGTAGGCCTTGGATTACATTACTTTCAGCTTGATTCTGCTAGTCTGTAGTCTACTTGGTATCTATTGTTGTCATTAGTGAAATCAGCTGTCTTAGTTTCGGGTTAGGAAGTGTGAATAACTGAGGAGGCGGGACCACATATTGACTGCTGCTTAAATAAGTGGCATTTCTGATTGGAATTAGTTGTGCTGTGTTTTTCTTGGGATTGTCTTCTGGTTTTAAGGTAGGCCTTGGATTACATTACTTTCAGCTTGATTCTGCTAGTCTGTAGTCTACTTGGTATCTATTGTTGTCATTAGTGAAATCAGCTGTCTTAGTTTCGGGTTAGGAAGTGTGAATAACTGAGGAGGCGGGACCACATATTGACTGCTGCTTAAATAAGTGGCATTTCTGATTGGAATTAGTTGTGCTGTGTTTTTCTTGGGATTGTCTTCTGGTTTTAAGGTAGGCCTTGGATTACATTACTTTCAGCTTGATTCTGCTAGTCTGTAGTCTACTTGGTATCTATTGTTGTCATTAGTGAAATCAGCTGTCTTAGTTTCGGGTTAGGAAGTGTGAATAACTGAGGAGGCGGGACCACATATTGACTGCTGCTTAAATAAGTGGCATTTCTGATTGGAATTAGTTGTGCTGTGTTTTTCTTGGGATTGTCTTCTGGTTTTAAGGTAGGCCTTGGATTACATTACTTTCAGCTTGATTCTGCTAGTCTGTAGTCTACTTGGTATCTATTGTTGTCATTAGTGAAATCAGCTGTCTTAGTTTCGGGTTAGGAAGTGTGAATAACTGAGGAGGCGGGACCACATATTGACTGCTGCTTAAATAAGTGGCATTTCTGATTGGAATTAGTTGTGCTGTGTTTTTCTTGGGATTGTCTTCTGGTTTTAAGGTAGGCCTTGGATTACATTACTTTCAGCTTGATTCTGCTAGTCTGTAGTCTACTTGGTATCTATTGTTGTCATTAGTGAAATCAGCTGTCTTAGTTTCGGGTTAGGAAGTGTGAATAACTGAGGAGGCGGGACCACATATTGACTGCTGCTTAAATAAGTGGCATTTCTGATTGGAATTAGTTGTGCTGTGTTTTTCTTGGGATTGTCTTCTGGTTTTAAGGTAGGCCTTGGATTACATTACTTTCAGCTTGATTCTGCTAGTCTGTAGTCTACTTGGTATCTATTGTTGTCATTAGTGAAATCAGCTGTCTTAGTTTCGGGTTAGGAAGTGTGAATAACTGAGGAGGCGGGACCACATATTGACTGCTGCTTAAATAAGTGGCATTTCTGATTGGAATTAGTTGTGCTGTGTTTTTCTTGGGATTGTCTTCTGGTTTTAAGGTAGGCCTTGGATTACATTACTTTCAGCTTGATTCTGCTAGTCTGTAGTCTACTTGGTATCTATTGTTGTCATTAGTGAAATCAGCTGTCTTAGTTTCGGGTTAGGAAGTGTGAATAACTGAGGAGGCGGGACCACATATTGACTGCTGCTTAAATAAGTGGCATTTCTGATTGGAATTAGTTGTGCTGTGTTTTTCTTGGGATTGTCTTCTGGTTTTAAGGTAGGCCTTGGATTACATTACTTTCAGCTTGATTCTGCTAGTCTGTAGTCTACTTGGTATCTATTGTTGTCATTAGTGAAATCAGCTGTCTTAGTTTCGGGTTAGGAAGTGTGAATAACTGAGGAGGCGGGACCACATATTGACTGCTGCTTAAATAAGTGGCATTTCTGATTGGAATTAGTTGTGCTGTGTTTTTCTTGGGATTGTCTTCTGGTTTTAAGGTAGGCCTTGGATTACATTACTTTCAGCTTGATTCTGCTAGTCTGTAGTCTACTTGGTATCTATTGTTGTCATTAGTGAAATCAGCTGTCTTAGTTTCGGGTTAGGAAGTGTGAATAACTGAGGAGGCGGGACCACATATTGACTGCTGCTTAAATAAGTGGCATTTCTGATTGGAATTAGTTGTGCTGTGTTTTTCTTGGGATTGTCTTCTGGTTTTAAGGTAGGCCTTGGATTACATTACTTTCAGCTTGATTCTGCTAGTCTGTAGTCTACTTGGTATCTATTGTTGTCATTAGTGAAATCAGCTGTCTTAGTTTCGGGTTAGGAAGTGTGAATAACTGAGGAGGCGGGACCACATATTGACTGCTGCTTAAATAAGTGGCATTTCTGATTGGAATTAGTTGTGCTGTGTTTTTCTTGGGATTGTCTTCTGGTTTTAAGGTAGGCCTTGGATTACATTACTTTCAGCTTGATTCTGCTAGTCTGTAGTCTACTTGGTATCTATTGTTGTCATTAGTGAAATCAGCTGTCTTAGTTTCGGGTTAGGAAGTGTGAATAACTGAGGAGGCGGGACCACATATTGACTGCTGCTTAAATAAGTGGCATTTCTGATTGGAATTAGTTGTGCTGTGTTTTTCTTGGGATTGTCTTCTGGTTTTAAGGTAGGCCTTGGATTACATTACTTTCAGCTTGATTCTGCTAGTCTGTAGTCTACTTGGTATCTATTGTTGTCATTAGTGAAATCAGCTGTCTTAGTTTCGGGTTAGGAAGTGTGAATAACTGAGGAGGCGGGACCACATATTGACTGCTGCTTAAATAAGTGGCATTTCTGATTGGAATTAGTTGTGCTGTGTTTTTCTTGGGATTGTCTTCTGGTTTTAAGGTAGGCCTTGGATTACATTACTTTCAGCTTGATTCTGCTAGTCTGTAGTCTACTTGGTATCTATTGTTGTCATTAGTGAAATCAGCTGTCTTAGTTTCGGGTTAGGAAGTGTGAATAACTGAGGAGGCGGGACCACATATTGACTGCTGCTTAAATAAGTGGCATTTCTGATTGGAATTAGTTGTGCTGTGTTTTTCTTGGGATTGTCTTCTGGTTTTAAGGTAGGCCTTGGATTACATTACTTTCAGCTTGATTCTGCTAGTCTGTAGTCTACTTGGTATCTATTGTTGTCATTAGTGAAATCAGCTGTCTTAGTTTCGGGTTAGGAAGTGTGAATAACTGAGGAGGCGGGACCACATATTGACTGCTGCTTAAATAAGTGGCATTTCTGATTGGAATTAGTTGTGCTGTGTTTTTCTTGGGATTGTCTTCTGGTTTTAAGGTAGGCCTTGGATTACATTACTTTCAGCTTGATTCTGCTAGTCTGTAGTCTACTTGGTATCTATTGTTGTCATTAGTGAAATCAGCTGTCTTAGTTTCGGGTTAGGAAGTGTGAATAACTGAGGAGGCGGGACCACATATTGACTGCTGCTTAAATAAGTGGCATTTCTGATTGGAATTAGTTGTGCTGTGTTTTTCTTGGGATTGTCTTCTGGTTTTAAGGTAGGCCTTGGATTACATTACTTTCAGCTTGATTCTGCTAGTCTGTAGTCTACTTGGTATCTATTGTTGTCATTAGTGAAATCAGCTGTCTTAGTTTCGGGTTAGGAAGTGTGAATAACTGAGGAGGCGGGACCACATATTGACTGCTGCTTAAATAAGTGGCATTTCTGATTGGAATTAGTTGTGCTGTGTTTTTCTTGGGATTGTCTTCTGGTTTTAAGGTAGGCCTTGGATTACATTACTTTCAGCTTGATTCTGCTAGTCTGTAGTCTACTTGGTATCTATTGTTGTCATTAGTGAAATCAGCTGTCTTAGTTTCGGGTTAGGAAGTGTGAATAACTGAGGAGGCGGGACCACATATTGACTGCTGCTTAAATAAGTGGCATTTCTGATTGGAATTAGTTGTGCTGTGTTTTTCTTGGGATTGTCTTCTGGTTTTAAGGTAGGCCTTGGATTACATTACTTTCAGCTTGATTCTGCTAGTCTGTAGTCTACTTGGTATCTATTGTTGTCATTAGTGAAATCAGCTGTCTTAGTTTCGGGTTAGGAAGTGTGAATAACTGAGGAGGCGGGACCACATATTGACTGCTGCTTAAATAAGTGGCATTTCTGATTGGAATTAGTTGTGCTGTGTTTTTCTTGGGATTGTCTTCTGGTTTTAAGGTAGGCCTTGGATTACATTACTTTCAGCTTGATTCTGCTAGTCTGTAGTCTACTTGGTATCTATTGTTGTCATTAGTGAAATCAGCTGTCTTAGTTTCGGGTTAGGAAGTGTGAATAACTGAGGAGGCGGGACCACATATTGACTGCTGCTTAAATAAGTGGCATTTCTGATTGGAATTAGTTGTGCTGTGTTTTTCTTGGGATTGTCTTCTGGTTTTAAGGTAGGCCTTGGATTACATTACTTTCAGCTTGATTCTGCTAGTCTGTAGTCTACTTGGTATCTATTGTTGTCATTAGTGAAATCAGCTGTCTTAGTTTCGGGTTAGGAAGTGTGAATAACTGAGGAGGCGGGACCACATATTGACTGCTGCTTAAATAAGTGGCATTTCTGATTGGAATTAGTTGTGCTGTGTTTTTCTTGGGATTGTCTTCTGGTTTTAAGGTAGGCCTTGGATTACATTACTTTCAGCTTGATTCTGCTAGTCTGTAGTCTACTTGGTATCTATTGTTGTCATTAGTGAAATCAGCTGTCTTAGTTTCGGGTTAGGAAGTGTGAATAACTGAGGAGGCGGGACCACATATTGACTGCTGCTTAAATAAGTGGCATTTCTGATTGGAATTAGTTGTGCTGTGTTTTTCTTGGGATTGTCTTCTGGTTTTAAGGTAGGCCTTGGATTACATTACTTTCAGCTTGATTCTGCTAGTCTGTAGTCTACTTGGTATCTATTGTTGTCATTAGTGAAATCAGCTGTCTTAGTTTCGGGTTAGGAAGTGTGAATAACTGAGGAGGCGGGACCACATATTGACTGCTGCTTAAATAAGTGGCATTTCTGATTGGAATTAGTTGTGCTGTGTTTTTCTTGGGATTGTCTTCTGGTTTTAAGGTAGGCCTTGGATTACATTACTTTCAGCTTGATTCTGCTAGTCTGTAGTCTACTTGGTATCTATTGTTGTCATTAGTGAAATCAGCTGTCTTAGTTTCGGGTTAGGAAGTGTGAATAACTGAGGAGGCGGGACCACATATTGACTGCTGCTTAAATAAGTGGCATTTCTGATTGGAATTAGTTGTGCTGTGTTTTTCTTGGGATTGTCTTCTGGTTTTAAGGTAGGCCTTGGATTACATTACTTTCAGCTTGATTCTGCTAGTCTGTAGTCTACTTGGTATCTATTGTTGTCATTAGTGAAATCAGCTGTCTTAGTTTCGGGTTAGGAAGTGTGAATAACTGAGGAGGCGGGACCACATATTGACTGCTGCTTAAATAAGTGGCATTTCTGATTGGAATTAGTTGTGCTGTGTTTTTCTTGGGATTGTCTTCTGGTTTTAAGGTAGGCCTTGGATTACATTACTTTCAGCTTGATTCTGCTAGTCTGTAGTCTACTTGGTATCTATTGTTGTCATTAGTGAAATCAGCTGTCTTAGTTTCGGGTTAGGAAGTGTGAATAACTGAGGAGGCGGGACCACATATTGACTGCTGCTTAAATAAGTGGCATTTCTGATTGGAATTAGTTGTGCTGTGTTTTTCTTGGGATTGTCTTCTGGTTTTAAGGTAGGCCTTGGATTACATTACTTTCAGCTTGATTCTGCTAGTCTGTAGTCTACTTGGTATCTATTGTTGTCATTAGTGAAATCAGCTGTCTTAGTTTCGGGTTAGGAAGTGTGAATAACTGAGGAGGCGGGACCACATATTGACTGCTGCTTAAATAAGTGGCATTTCTGATTGGAATTAGTTGTGCTGTGTTTTTCTTGGGATTGTCTTCTGGTTTTAAGGTAGGCCTTGGATTACATTACTTTCAGCTTGATTCTGCTAGTCTGTAGTCTACTTGGTATCTATTGTTGTCATTAGTGAAATCAGCTGTCTTAGTTTCGGGTTAGGAAGTGTGAATAACTGAGGAGGCGGGACCACATATTGACTGCTGCTTAAATAAGTGGCATTTCTGATTGGAATTAGTTGTGCTGTGTTTTTCTTGGGATTGTCTTCTGGTTTTAAGGTAGGCCTTGGATTACATTACTTTCAGCTTGATTCTGCTAGTCTGTAGTCTACTTGGTATCTATTGTTGTCATTAGTGAAATCAGCTGTCTTAGTTTCGGGTTAGGAAGTGTGAATAACTGAGGAGGCGGGACCACATATTGACTGCTGCTTAAATAAGTGGCATTTCTGATTGGAATTAGTTGTGCTGTGTTTTTCTTGGGATTGTCTTCTGGTTTTAAGGTAGGCCTTGGATTACATTACTTTCAGCTTGATTCTGCTAGTCTGTAGTCTACTTGGTATCTATTGTTGTCATTAGTGAAATCAGCTGTCTTAGTTTCGGGTTAGGAAGTGTGAATAACTGAGGAGGCGGGACCACATATTGACTGCTGCTTAAATAAGTGGCATTTCTGATTGGAATTAGTTGTGCTGTGTTTTTCTTGGGATTGTCTTCTGGTTTTAAGGTAGGCCTTGGATTACATTACTTTCAGCTTGATTCTGCTAGTCTGTAGTCTACTTGGTATCTATTGTTGTCATTAGTGAAATCAGCTGTCTTAGTTTCGGGTTAGGAAGTGTGAATAACTGAGGAGGCGGGACCACATATTGACTGCTGCTTAAATAAGTGGCATTTCTGATTGGAATTAGTTGTGCTGTGTTTTTCTTGGGATTGTCTTCTGGTTTTAAGGTAGGCCTTGGATTACATTACTTTCAGCTTGATTCTGCTAGTCTGTAGTCTACTTGGTATCTATTGTTGTCATTAGTGAAATCAGCTGTCTTAGTTTCGGGTTAGGAAGTGTGAATAACTGAGGAGGCGGGACCACATATTGACTGCTGCTTAAATAAGTGGCATTTCTGATTGGAATTAGTTGTGCTGTGTTTTTCTTGGGATTGTCTTCTGGTTTTAAGGTAGGCCTTGGATTACATTACTTTCAGCTTGATTCTGCTAGTCTGTAGTCTACTTGGTATCTATTGTTGTCATTAGTGAAATCAGCTGTCTTAGTTTCGGGTTAGGAAGTGTGAATAACTGAGGAGGCGGGACCACATATTGACTGCTGCTTAAATAAGTGGCATTTCTGATTGGAATTAGTTGTGCTGTGTTTTTCTTGGGATTGTCTTCTGGTTTTAAGGTAGGCCTTGGATTACATTACTTTCAGCTTGATTCTGCTAGTCTGTAGTCTACTTGGTATCTATTGTTGTCATTAGTGAAATCAGCTGTCTTAGTTTCGGGTTAGGAAGTGTGAATAACTGAGGAGGCGGGACCACATATTGACTGCTGCTTAAATAAGTGGCATTTCTGATTGGAATTAGTTGTGCTGTGTTTTTCTTGGGATTGTCTTCTGGTTTTAAGGTAGGCCTTGGATTACATTACTTTCAGCTTGATTCTGCTAGTCTGTAGTCTACTTGGTATCTATTGTTGTCATTAGTGAAATCAGCTGTCTTAGTTTCGGGTTAGGAAGTGTGAATAACTGAGGAGGCGGGACCACATATTGACTGCTGCTTAAATAAGTGGCAGTCCGCTACAGACAGCGTCTGTAGCGGTTAGAGACATCCTCTACTCTTCAATCAACTGAAGCCCATCTTCATTTTTTGGTTAAGTATCACACCTTGACACATCATATACCACCTTCATTCATTTATTCATCATGTGTTTTTCCATCCCTGTTCTTACTCCCTATAGTCGCCGTCAATACAAACATCACTACAGAAAACGCACTACCAGTAACCTCATCTACCCTCCACTCTCAACAAACACCCCGATCATTGCGACCGGGGGGCTCTGGAACTGCCAGTCTGCAGTCCAGAAAGCAGACTTCATCACAGCCATTGCAGCTCATCAGTCCCTTGACTTCTTGGCCCTAACAGAGACATGGATCACCCCAGAGAACTCTGCTACTCCTGCTGCCCTGTCATCTGCATTTTCCTTCTCGCACTCTCCAAGACAGACTGGAAGGGGAGGTGGCACTGGATTGCTTCTGTCCAGTTGCTGGCGCTTTACTCCTTGCACTTTCCCACAAATTACCATCTCAACATTTGAGTATCATGCTGTCACTGTACGCTTCCCAACCACACTTCACATCATTGTTGTTTATCGTCCACCCTGCACCCTAGGTAACTTCACTGAGGAATTGGACACACTTCTGAGCGTCCTCCCTAATGATGAAACTCCTCTTCTTCTGCTTGGTGACTTCAACCTCCCAACAGATAAACTACAATCATCTGGCGTTCTTCCTTTGCTGTCATCATTCAACCTCAACCTCACCCAGTCTTCTCCAACACACAGAGCAGGCAATGTCTTAGACCTGGTCTTCACTAGACCACCTGCAGTGATGGACATTGCAGTAACTCCTCTCCACTGTTCAGATCATCACCTTGTATCTTTCTCCTTATCTCTTCCTCCCCACCGTCACACCCTTACTGCTACAGGCACTACCACCATCCGTCGTAACCTTCATTCCATCTCTCCATCAGTACTTGCCTCTACTATCACCACAGCCCTCCCGTCCCATGACTCTTTCTCTTGTCTCTCCACAGACACCGCCACTGACACTTTATTGTCCTCCCTCTCTTCATCTATTGACCTCTTATGTCCCCTCTCTTCCAAACCCACAAGATCCTCCCCACCTGCTCCTTGGCTCTCGGACACCCTACGTAACAACCGACGAGAACTGAGGATGGTTGAGAGGCGATGGAGGAAATCGAAGCTTACTGCTGATCTTCGCTTGTATCAGTCTCTCCTGTCCCTATTCTCCATGGAACTAACTGCTGCCAAGACATCATTCTACAGAGAGAAGCTGGAGGCATCTACATCAGATCCACGCAAGATGTTCAAAATCTTCTCTTCTCTCCTCAAACCCTCCCCCCCTCCAACTCCCACTTCTCTTACTGCAGATGATTTTGTCACCTTCTTTGAAGAGAAGGTCAATACGATTCGCAGCACCTTTTCCCTAGTCCCTGTTCCCACTGTGTCCCCTCCTACTCCTCCCTTTTCTCTAACCTCCTTCTCCCCTCTCTCAGCTGAGATGGTGCTTCAGCTGCTGACATCCAGCAGTCCCACCACATGCCCTCTGGACCCCATCCCATCCACACTCCTCCAGACAATCTCCCACGAACTCCTCCCTTTTATCTCGACCATCATCAACAACTCCTTATCTTCAGGAATTGTGCCATCATCATTCAAGGCGGCTAGGGTGGTGCCACTCCTAAAGAAACCCAACCTTGATGCCACCAACATCAGCAACTACAGACCGGTATCTCTCCTCTCATTCCTTTCTAAGATCCTTGAACGGGCTGTACACAACCAGCTATCCTCTTTTCTCTCACAGAACCAGCTTCAGGACCCCAACCAATCTGGCTTCAAGCCGGCACATTCTACGGAAACTGCACTCATTGCAGTAACTGAGAAACTCCATGCGGCTAGAGCAAATGGACTATCATCAGTTCTGATTCTGCTTGACCTTTCGGCTGCCTTTGACACAGTCAATCATGAGATCCTCCTGTCCATCCTCTCTGGCCTTGGTATCACTGGCAATGCATGGACATGGTTTGCATCCTACCTGGAGGGTCGTTCCTACCAAGTAACATGGGGAGGATCAACATCCACGCCATGCAAACTCTCCACCGGTGTTCCACAAGGCTCAGTGCTGGGTCCACTTCTTTTTTCCCTTTATACCCGCTCTCTGGGTGAGTCAATATCTGCACATGGCTTCTCTTATCACTGTTATGCGGATGACACCCAGCTCTTCTTTTCCTTCCCACCCTCTGACACACAGGTTTCAGCTTGAATCTCTGCATGTCTGAAAGACATTGCCTCTTGGATGGCAGCTCACCACCTAAAGCTTAACCCAAGCAAGACAGAGATGCTGTACATCCCTGCAAGAGCCAGTCCTCATCGTGATCTTTCTATCTCATTCGAGAACACCGTGATCACTCCATCCATGGAAGCGCGTAGCCTTGGTGTAGTTGTCGACAATCAGCTCTCCTTCACGGCCCACGTTGCTAACACAACACGATCATGCAGATTCGCCCTTCACAACATTCGGAGGATTCGGCCATTTCTCTCTAGGGAGGCCACTCAGGTCCTTGTCCAGTCCCTTGTTATCTCAAGACTGGACTACTGCAACTCCCTACTGGCTGGTCTTCCTATGCATGCCATCAAACCCCTGCAACTGATCCAGAACGCTGCAGCTCGGTTGGTCTTCAACCTTCCCAAGTTCAGCCATGTCACTCCCTTGCTGTCCTCCCTCCACTGGCTTCCGGTAGCTGCCCGCATCAAATATAAAACCCTGGTGCTGGCCTACAAAGCAAAGAATGGTCCTGCTCCTCCTTACTTGATGGCCATGGTAAAACCCAGATGCATACCTAGAGCCCTCCGCGCCTCAAGTATGTCTCGTCTTGACCCTCCATCATCCAGGACACATGGGAGACAAGCATCCAGACTTTTCTCTGTCCTGGCTCCAAGGTGGTGGAATGAACTTCCCTTGTGTGTCCGAACATCGGAGTCACTTGCTGTCTTCAGACGCCGACTGAAGACCCACCTCTTTCAAGTGCACTTTGCATAATTATGCTTTGTCTATTGTACTTTATCGTCTCTTTCCTCAGGTATTGTGCATAATTGGGTTATAGGAATTGTTTACTGTCTTTTTCCTCAGGGGATGTGTATATTCAGGTATAATTGTTAGGTATCATTTGACTTTCGTCTAGTGGTTTTTCCAGCTTAGAGTACCTTGTGTTCTGGACTATCTATTCTTCCTTGGAGATTCCAAGCTACTACATAGCACTTTTGTAAGTCGCTCTGGATAAGAGCGTCTGCTAAATGCCATAAATGTAAATGTAAATGTAAATCTCCTAATGTCGGTTTCCATCTCCCCGAGTACTTTATCACTGACCCCCAACCAGGACACCAGTCTGCACTATAGAAACTCCCCCTTCCTTGACAGCCCGCATTAACTTGATTGGTCCAACATATGTACAAATCACATCCTCTGTATGAGGCATTGGCTCCCCTGCAGTCCACTACCTCACATAAGTCAAATGTCCAGCTCGAGGCTGTACCATCTCTATAACTCAACTCCACACCTCCGTATGTCCGCACACACCGGTCCTTGGACTGTCCTACTGGCCTGGTTCCAGCTTCTCTTGGTTTTCTTACTTTAAAGTCTATTTTCTCTGGTTTGGTCGCGTTTACTAGCGGGTTAGGGCTGTGGATCTCATCGGGCCTCACCTCTTTGCAGACAGTGTGATTGTCGTCCCACCGACACAAAGTTACGTTCATGTTATTGGGTTGTTTCTGATTTCCTACACTAAATATCACCACCGCTCCTATTATCACCGCGGCTAGAAACGTTCCCCCCCATAGCCAAGTCCATGTTCTCAAAGTTAATCTCCCTACTCTAACATATTGTTGGTACTGAGCCTCATCTGGACGTCCCACACGTCCCGACAACATGTCTCTTATTTCCCACAGTTCCATCCTAGGATGGAAGATGGTGCACCACCACCTTGGTACCGGTTGGTTTAAGTAAAGTTTTAATGATTGGTTTCACAGTCCTCCAGTCTAATCCGTCTAATCCACAACCCAGCTTCGGTATGGCTAGAGTGTTAATGTTCAATGATATTAACAATGTGGCCAGGTGTTGTATGCTTGAAATCAGATCTCCTAATTCTGGCTTCTCCCTGTAATATCTTTTGGTCACTAAATGGAATACGATGTGTGTCTGTGTGGTTTGTGTGGCACACTTGCCTATGGGCACCTTGGCTATACCTGTAGTGCCAAACGCTTGTCTGATCTGCAGAGCCACTCCAGCTCCCAGGTTCAGGTCTGCGCTCACACAGTGTGCTATAGCCTCACAGTCAGTCTCCAACAGGTCTCCTTCACCTTCCTCCCACCAGTCCTCGGCTGTGATGTATTCTCTGTAAAAAGCTACACTGGGGTCGGTACTCACCACCAACTCCTTCCCTGGGGCTTCTCCTGTCTCCTCCAAGTGTGTCTTGATCTCTCCTGTGGTTCTTGTTGGTTCTTTTGCTGCAACACAGTGTGAAATGTGGTACCAAGTCTTACCTTTGTCTTTCCTCACTTTCACTGAGTGCTCGTTGGCACCTTCGACCTCCCACGGGCCTGTCCACCGTGGCTCGTTCCACTTCCTCTTGTGCACCTTGATCCTTACCCAATCCCCTGGCTTCACCTTCACCTTGGGTGATTCCAGGTCTTCTTCTCCTTTTTCCTGTTGAACAGACTTATTGATTTCACAAAGCAACTTGGTTAATTCTCTCATGTACTCTGACATCTCCTGTTCCTGGATTTCTAAAGCTGGTCCCTCAATCCTCGGTCGAGGGCACCCTGGCATGGGTCATCCTGTCATGAGCTGGTGTGGTGAGAGATTGTATTCTCCCGTGGGGGTCGCTCTCATGGACATCAACACTAGTGGCAGCGCCTGAACCCAGTCCATGTCTCCTGCTGCGCACACTTTGGCCAGTTTAGTCTTAATGGTCTGGTTGGCTCTTTCCACCAACCCCTGTGACTGTGGGTGGTAGACAGAGCCAAACTTGTGGGTTAGGCCCAGCTTTTGTTCTACTTCTGCCAAGTGTTTGTTATCAAAGTGGGACCCATTGTCACTCCTAATCACTTTTGGTAGGCCGTACCTGGGAATCAACTCATTTTGCAACCATTTTATGACTGATTTTGAATCTTCCTTTTTGGTGGGTATAGCTTCTACCCACTTGGTGAATCTGTCTACCATGACCAACAGGTACCTGTACCCCCTTACCCTGTTGTCTGGCCCCATGTCTGTGTAATCGATCACAATCTCCTCAAATGGCCCCGCGGGCACTGGGTATCCTCCAATTCTCACCCGGTATGGTTTCTTTACATTGTATGACTGACAGATATCGCATTCGCTCACGTATTGCTTCACATGGTCTCTGAGGTATGGATGCCACCATAAACATTCTAATTTGGTCACCATGGCCGACACTCCGGAGTGAGTTGGCCCATGTGCTTCGCATAGTATCAATTTCATCTTCTCTAAGGGCAGAACTACCCTCCCTTCTGGACTCCTCCAGAGTCCTTTAGTGACAGTGGCTCCCCGGTCTATCCACAATTGCTTCTCATAGACCGTGGCCTGTTCTTGGATCTGTGCCAGGTGGCTCTCTGTCAACTCAGGCATGTTATGAGTTTCCAGCAACAACAAGCTCTGTGGGTTGTACCCTCCAGCAGCTTTGGCTGCTCTGTCAGCAGCTTCATTACCTCTAGAAACAAAACTGTCATTACCCTGATGTCCTCTTACCTTTATCACTGCCACTTCTTTGGGTAACATGATAGCTTCACTCAACTCATGTACTGCTCTCAAATGTTTGATTGGCTGTCCTGTGGCGTTAGTGTACCCATTATCCATCCACCTGACTAGTTCATGGTGGATGACCCCATGCACGTATGCTGAATCTGTGTAAATGTTCACAATCTGACCTGACGCGTGTTCCAGTGCTCTAGTGAGTGCGACCATTTCTGCCAGCTGAGCTGAAGCTGGTTGTGGAACCACTCCTGATTCCACCTCCTCCCACTCTTCCCCACATGCTTGTACCACAGCGTAAGAGGCCTTCAGTTCGTTACCTTGTCTCCAACAACTCCCATCTGAACAGAGTTCCCATGCTCCTGGTTTAGTAATTCTGACCTTGTGCAGTTCTGGTCTGAGCTGAATGTATCTTTCTGTGGCGTCAGCGCAGTCATGTGGTGTCGCATCTTCGGCTACTTCAATGTTATCAGTCAGATTCACAAGTTTTGACGCAGTGTTGTACGTGATGTGTGGCTGTGTGAGTATGGCTTTTATCTTGTTCTGTCGTGCTCTTGACAAAGAAAAGGCTTGTGAGTTTATGAACACCATTACTCCGTGATTGGTGCTGACTATTAGTGGGTGACACATTACCAAGTGTGCTGTCTTCTCTATCGCTGTGGTGAGTCCTGCCATGTATGTTGTGCATGGTCCTGTTCCTATCACTGGTTGATCTAATTTGGAACTGTGAAAAAATAAAATGTTCCTTCCTTCACTCTCCCCCTTCTGAAAGAGACAAGCATGAACATGATTGTCTCTTACAGAAACATTTAAATGAAAAGGTTGTGTGTAGTCTGGTGCTGCTAATTCAGTAGCGCTAGCAAGTGCTTGTTTCAGAGTTATCAAATCCCTCTCTGCCTCAACCGTCCAGTCAAGCTCCACCTTCCCGTTACTCAGACCTTTTGACACTGCGAGTTTTCTGAGGCTGTGAGCTAAATCACTGTAGTTAGGTATGTAGTTGCGGCAGTAGCCTGTCAGGCCTAAAAATGACATCATTTGGGACACTGTAGTGGGCTTTGGAAATGACAGTATTGACTGTCTCTGATTTGGAATCAGGGTGTGGCCTTTGTGTGAGATGTTTCTCCCCAGAAAGGTGACCATCAGCCTGGCCACCTGGAGTTTTGACATGTTCACTTTGTAACCTAATTCAGCTAACAATGTTAGAATGGTTATGGTGTCTCTAAGGCACTTATCAGGTGAAGTACTAGCTATTAACAAATCGTCCACGAACTGTATTAGTACGGTGTTAGAGTCAATCAAATCATTGTCAGTTAATCTAGACAGATCTTTCAACAGACATTGATTGAAGATGCCTGGTGAGTCTTTGTAGCCTTGAGGTAGCCTGTTGTATGAGTACTGTTGACCTTTAAAGGTAAACGCAAAAATGTCTTTCACATTCTCATCAATTGGTATAGAAAAGAAAGCATTAGCTAAATCTATGCATGAAAAGCTGCAGTGTTCAGTCGTCAGGTTCTGCAAAGATCGATAGGGGTCAGGTACTGGTATGTTCTCAGTTACAGTGACATCATTAATGCGCCTCAAATCATGCACCATACGATACTCATCTTTTCCAGGTTTTTTAACAGGTAGTATGGGCGTGTTCCACGGTGACGTCGTGGGTTTCAGAACTCCAACTTTGATTAAATCTGCAATGGTGTCTGTAATACCTGCCATGGCTTCTGGCTTGATTCGGTACTGTGGCTGATGAACGATTGTTTCTCCTGGCTTTAACCTAATAGGAGCCATGTGGTGTGATGCACATCCTACATCTACCTTTGTCGTGGTCCACAAGTTGGCTGGGACCGTCTCTAGTTGTTCTTTGGCCTGGGGGTGATCCAACAGTGCTCTGCCGTGTGTGGCTGTCAGGGGCTGGTTACAGAAGTACGCCAAGTCACTGGTGTCACATGCGACTCTCCAGTACTTACCATCCGACGTACCCTCTACCCCTGGCAGACAGGTTGGGCGAAACTGTTCCTTCATGGCAGTGGCCAGCATGGGGCCCAGCTCACGAGGTTCATGTCCAGCCGAGACCAACAGCGAGACATGTGGTAGTGAATCCTGCTGGTCCGGGTTTCTCCAGTACGTCATCTGTTCTCCTGTTAACACAACTAGTGCAGCCACACCTTCAGGTCCAACAATCATTGATTCACAAATTATATTTTGTAATTGACCTTCAATGTTATTCCACAGCTGTCCGTAAACCCCATCCTCCCCTCTGATGTAATTAAAAGTGCAGTGTGTGCTGTCTATTGGTGGGGTCATACTCTGAAGTGACAGGAACCATGGTTTCCATAAATTAAACGTGTAAAGCAAATTTTTAGCAGTTGCTTGTTCCTCAGGATGTTGTAATGTGGCCCAGTAAATGTGAGCTGGGCCGTCCGCCGCTTGTTGATTAAGTATTCTGAGGCGCTCATCGTGGTTGGTGACAGAGACAGCTAATTTACCTTCACTCGGTGTGCATTCAATAATGGCTGAAAACTGACACAACAAATCTCTACCTAACAAATTAATTGGGCACTGTTCTGAAAACAAAAATGTGTGCTCGACTTGTGGGCCTGAGCCCACTGACACCTTTAAGGGCACAGTCAGTGGCTGCAGTGTGGTTTTTCCCAGAAATCCAGTAGTGGATAGTGACATCTTCGACAAGTAGCCTTTCCACTTCCTGTCTGTTAAGACTGACGTGGTGGCTCCCGTGTCGACTAAGAACTCCACTGGCTCCCCCTCCACCAATAGACATACAACTGGTTCACTGCATGTGGGGGAACTGGACATCGGGCAGCTTCATTGGCCACCAGGTGGCGCTGGCATGTATTGCATGCCAGGAGGCACAACCTGTTGTCCTTGTGTGAGTGCGGGTTTCTGCTGGTAATTTACGTTTTGGGGTTGCTGGTACTGTATTGGCTGTTGCTGCTGATACTGCATTGGTTGCTGGTATGCTGGCTGTTGCTGCATCGGCTGCTGATACTGCATTGGCTGCTGCTGCTGCGTCATTGGACAATCTCTTGCCCAGTGGCCCATCTGGCCACAACCAAAACAGCCGTTGCTTTGTGTGGTTTGGAAGTTCCCTGCTCTGCCTCCCCTGAATCTACCTTTGGACCTGCCTCTGCCTCGGTATGGGCCTGCCTGGGCGTAGTAACCGGGCTGTTGTGGCACCGCCCAGCTGTTGACCTGTTGTGGCATAACATAAGGTTGCATCATGGGTTGTATGGGTTGCATCACTGGTTGCGCGGGCGGCTCTACGGCCGCTACCTGTACAGAAGTGTCTTCCTTTGACACTAATTGCTTTTTAGGCTTTGAATTGTCCCTTTCCCTTAACAATTTAAGTAATGCATCTTTCATCAACTTATCGGTGTTTCCGCCCTTCTCTAGCTGTCTCGCATGTTCTTTTTCCAACTTAGCTTCTTCCTGCCTGATGGCTTTCTCCACTTCCCAGACCACTCTCTTTGCTCTGTCCAGCGTCTGCTCCAAACAGGTGGGGCCACTCAGACTCAAACTCTCAGCCATCCGCTGTTCAATTCTTTGCAATGCATTATTTAACTCTGTTTATCTAGTTTTCTCGCGCACACAGTCTTCAAGCCTCTTTAGTCTACTCTCCATTTTATCCATAGCCATGTCACTAATAACTTCCATTACAACTTGTCTCCCCTCTTCACATTCACGCTCTCTCACTGATTTTGGACGTGCAGAAGCCCCGTCCACACCAACGTCACTCATTTCACTCACGGACACAGGCGTCGTCAGCGCTGCACGCGGACGTTGAGGAGCACCGGGTTCACACGCTTTTTCTGCATAGGGAGGGGGCACAGGGGGTTCTGTCTTTTTGGTTTCAACTCGTTCTTTATCATTAATATTTTGACAAATTTTTCAAAATGTTCTCACATACGACAAATAAGTTTCAGCTTCTTCCAGCTGGTTTTTGCGCTTTTGCTTAGTTAGGGCTCCGCTAGCCTCTAATCTTTTTTTCTCTTTATTAACCCGTGTGACCCAATGCTTCTTGATCTGCTCCCAATCAACCTGAGACACACCGCGATCGTCCGGGTCTGGCCACAACCCTTCGGATCGCATCTTCTCAAAACATTTTTTCACATACATCACCGTGTCAGACCTCATTCTCGGCACAGCACGTTTCTCCATAGTATCAACCAAATAGTCCTCCAAACCCTTAATATTATCCATGATATAACTCCGGTTTTTAAACTACTTCCAAATTACTTTTGCTTCGATTCGATTCAGTAAATTTTAAAACTTTTTCGTTGTACTCACTAGCACTTTAATACCCCAGAATCAATTCAGTAAACTTTATCACTTTATCGTCGTGTTCGCAAGCGCTTTAATTCGCCAGCGCGCACCCCAAGGGCGGACAGACACAAGTTAATATCTCCACACTCCAAACAACTCCAGCTCAACACAGCTCGCGCGAGTTTCACTTCCAGCACTTAAATCGTACGTTTACGGAGCGTCATAAACCAAATTATAATTTCATGCATGAAAATATATAATAATTTTTGTTTTACACTTTAACCTCTTATGAAATGTTTCTCTTGTGTACACAATGATGAACGTCTTTCTTGGGGGCTCATGCAATTTACTCAGGGGTTCAAATGTCCTCACATAAGAGGCTCATGGATTTATGGGCGTAGGTTTGTAAGTCCCCCAATGAAAGGCTCTCAAGTTTTATTATAGCACGTATGCTCAAACAATTTATACAGGTCTTTATTCAACATAAAACCACACGGTACATGAAAACCAACCCAACACTGCAATTTTGCAAACACGCATACACAGATACAGCTGTAGTTTCACCAATCACGCACGCAATTTTAACAAAACACACGGGGGCCCCCCAAAACCGGCTGAGCGCGTCCTCCGGGATTTCTTTTGAATAATCTATTATTCTTGGAATCCCAGGCTACCTACTCATTCATTTAACCGTGACCGAGCGCATTCTCCACCGTTCTTTTTTTTTTTTTTTTTTTTTTTTTAGAACAATAGTTCCCTTTTTTTTTGAACGTGGGCTACCTACTCGTCACCTGAGCGCGTCCTCCACCGTTCTTTTTTTAGAACCAAAGTTCTTTTTAAGAACGTGGGCTACCTGCTCTTTCTCTGGGCACGTCCTCCACCGTTCTCTTTTAGAACCAAGGTTCTTTTTAGAACGTGGGCTGCCTACTTTCTCTGAGTGCGTCCTCCACCGTTCTCTTTTAGAACCAAGGTTCTTTTTAGAACGTGGGCTGCCTACTCTTCAACCGTTTACTGCAGTTTACAGGGCGTCCTCCTCCCGACTTTGAGTCGTAGGGCAATTCTCCTGTCTATATATCGAGTTTGTAACACGTATACAATTTCAATACTAAATTTACAGAGAGTATTTCGCCTCGACCATTTAGTGACTGAACTTTAATTTAGCCTATGACGTAGTAATATCAGCCAATAGGAGAGAATGGCTCCTTACCTTTTTTCAGACCGCGCGGTTTAGTTCAGTCACCTCACGGACGGATTGACCTCCTCTCTTGTCCTAATTGCAGAATTCGACTCCAGCCAAAAACCATCCTCTGCTACCAATTTGTTGGGAATTTTCTTCTCCGACCCAGACGGGCCCCAACACCGCCCCGATGAACCGACTGGTTTTTGACTGAGTGGTCCAAGCAAAGTCTTGACAACAAAAGTTCTTTTAAAATGATTTATATAGAATATAATTAAATGCAATATAATAGAAGTATACGTGGAATCTACCTAACCCAAGTGGATCTCAGCAGTGTCCAAGCGAAAAGCCTCTCGTGCTGGGCGATGTCCTTTCTTTCATACTCTCTGTCCATAAGTTTCGATTTGTTAAGTTTCGATAACTCCCCAATCCTGGCTGCTCTCCATGGAAATTCACCTGCTCCTCTTCTCCCAGCCTGTGTGCCTGGTTATCTAAAAACTGCTTGCTACACATCCTGCACTGAATAGGCCCCTTCTGTTCTCCTCAAGGCCACTGAGGCCTCCTTACTCCTGCTTTCCCACAGTCTTCCTGAAAAACACTAAATTGACACATCAAGTTATTAGCCTTTAATTTTCTTTTTTCCAACATTCCCCCTTTTAGACCAAAACATTGGTCTAACTCTAGTCTAATACTAAAATCTATCTAGCCCAGTGCACTTATTAAAAGAAAGACAATCATAAAAATCCCTAAATGTGTATACATTCATAGTGTGACTATGTCAGTTGGTACAACGTCTATGTGTTCTTTTATGTGATTGGTGGGTTCTGGATCACTCCCCAGTCGTGGGCCGAGACCTTTCAGACTATTCGGAGATGCCCCCCTTCATCTCCCACGGTCTCGTGACTTGACGTTGTCCCCGAGACCCAGGTCCCGCCTGTTGGGAGATCACTTCGACCCGTTCTATTAATGTGCCCATGTGTCATGCATATTACTTTTAAACTAGTGAATCAGCTTTCTGGTTATCTAAAAACTGCTTGCTACACATCCTGCACTGAATAGGCCCCTTCTGTTCTCCTCAAGGCCACTGAGGCCTCCTTACTCCTGCTTTCCCACAGTCTTCCTGAAAAACACTAAATTGACACATCAAGTTATTAGCCTTTAATTTTCTTTTTTCCAACAGTTCTGTCTGATTGAAAGAGTGTTTAATTCTGTTTGCAATAATAGGCTGTTACATCCCCCTCTCTCTCTACGTGTGCACAGGGTTGTCCCTGGGTGTAGGGTGAAATAAGATAAATACACGGCACGGAGTCAAGCTGATAGCGGCTAGAGATTTTACTGGTCCAGAGAGCCAACACACAAAACAGATGAACATAGACAAAAGTCTAGACAAAAGCCGTAACATCTCAAAACGGGCTGAAATGGTAATGCCCATTTACCGTACACATACCACATACACATGTCTGACTACGGTGGGTCACAGGCGGCATCAAAGCAATGAAAGAAATAAAAACTCTTCCCTACCTCACAAACCCCTAACCTAACAAACATACAAAAGTGACGCCCGCCTCCTTTCTAACACCTATACAACAAAACAATACTACAAACAAGAGAAAGAAACTAACCTACCCCACCGTAGCCTCCCACATGAACAGGAGAATTCATGTTGAGTATTCAGGAGACCTGATAACCCCCTACATACACCACATGAAACATACATCTAGAACCAGACTGGTTTTCTGCACAGCACACCACTCAGCCACACAACATCAGCCACACAACATCACTGTCAAACAGCATTCAGGTGTTTCTCTCTCGTCCATCCTTGCAGCCATCATTTATGCCAGAACGCTTTCCACAGTGTCCCATTGGTTAGCCGATGAAGCCTTTCTGTAACCGGATTGGTGGAACTCGCCAATGTTGATTGTCCACGGCCAGAGGGTGATTAACAGCCGCAACGAGTCCACCTGGATGGATGTAGACAGAAAAAAACACAACGTGCATTCCATGCACGTAACATAGGCGTTCTTTAAATAGTTCAGGTATAGAGTGATCAGCTAATCTTCTATCAATATCTGCTATTTGTTGGAATAATTCTGAGGATCGCTTGGTGCGTTCTTTTTTCTTGTGGGCAGCATATGAAATTATCTGCCCCCTTAGATAAGCTTTAAGTGATTCCCATATGTCACGGTACGGTGGCCCCCTACTGGTCGCCCCCGTCTAGAGCAGCAGCTTGTCCTGTGGGTGTGGTGTTGTGTTCGTCCCTCAGGTGGGCGGAGCCCGCGATCCGTCTCACCTGAGGGTCGTTTGTTCGTCTATATATGTCTTGTCTTTGTACCAGTTGACTGCTGGTTATTATATCCTTAATTCGGATCAGTTCACGGGTTTTGGTTTGCACACTTTACATATTAAACTATCCTATTTCCCTGAGACTTGGCGTGATCGCTTCCATTTATTTTCGCTCACCCTACCCGTCACAAAATAACCAGCCACTTTCGGAAGCCGCCAGTCTCTTTTACTTTCTGATGGAATCTCTCAATCGCACCCTGCGATTCAGGATGGTAAGCACTCAATGTTTTGTGTTTGATGGACAATTAGTTTAATACTTGTGCAAAGACACGTGACAAGAAGTTGGAACCTTGGTCCGATTGGATGTAACGAGGTAAACCGAACTTGAAGCAGAACTGTAATAAAGCCCTAGTCACAGCTTTTGCGGTTATCGTACGTAACGGAATAGCTTCCGGATAACACGATACCACACACCGTTAGTAAATACTGATGTCCCGATTTCGTCCTCGGCAAAGGTCCGACACAGTCGACCAGCAGTGTGTCGAATGGATCACCGACAACGGGTATCGGTTGCAAAGGAGCAGGAGGGATCTTCTGATTGGGTTTACCTACCACTTGGCACACGTGACACGAACGACAGTAACTTCTCACATCGGTCTTCATTTTAGGCCAAAAAAAACACTGCAATATACGCTGGTATGTTTTAGTTACTCCCAAATGTCCAGCTAAAGAATGGTCATGGGCTAAAGACAAAACTTGTGATCAGTACTTCTCAGGAACAACAATCTGAACCACCATGTTCCATTCCTTGCCATCCCGATCACCATCTGAGGTCCATCTACGTACCAAAACATCATGATCCCAAATGTACGTGACCGCAGAAAAATCATCACCTTTCTCGGCATTCTCTCTACACTCTCTCAACGTTGGATCATTGCGTTGAGCCTTTGTGAGCTGCTCCTTCGTGGCACACAAGTCTATGTTCATAAAACCCTTTTGAGGCTTCTCATAACTCATCTCCAACTGTTTGGTTTCGGAATTGTTAGATGCGACGGCAGGTTCGGCCATAAACCACTCGGAATCACTTAAATCCACCACCTCCGCCAATCTCTTACTCTGTGCACGTGTGACTACGCACGCTGGAAACATAGACCGTGTCTCGACATCTTCTTGGACGGGTATCTTACTACTCAAACCGGCCAATTCAGAAAGTCTCACGACTTCGGGGGCAGGAAGCACTCTGTCACCGGCCAAGTCATTGCCTAATATAAATGTAACCCCAACAACAGGCAACGTCTCACATACTCCAACCATGAATGTACCTGTTACGATGTCTGAACGTAAACACACGAAATGTAATGGAACGGACACGTAACCAGCACCCATTCCCTGAATCAAACGATCAGCCCTACAATACGTGTCATCCGATAATGGAAGGAGACCCCTTAAAACAAAAGACTGCACAGCCCCCGTATCTCTCAATATGGTTACTGACGTTTCACTCCCCGAATGACCAGGTATAGACACGGTTCCTTGGGTGAGAAACGGAGCAAACGTCTTATCCGAAATCCCTTTTAACTGCTCGGAAACAGACATCGGAACTGATGCCAGCAAAGCAACGTCTTTAGTAAAAGGCTGCGCATTGTTTCGTTTCAGAACTTTACACTCAGCAACAATGTGACCCGGTTTACGACAGTAAAAACACACTCGGTTTTCAGAACCTTTTTCTCGGGTGTTTTTATCACAACTCTCACCCGCCATAGGCATGGTACCAGAGACCTGTCTTCTAACTTGCTCCGCGCGCACCGCAGACGGAAAAACAACTCTATGAGTTAGTACGTACTCATCAGCCGCCGTGGCAGCTTCAAAAATCCCCTCATACTTCTGCTCATTCAAATGTACTGCCAATTTCTCTGGCAACCCGCTCTTAAAATTCTCTAACAGAATCATATCTCTAAGCTGTTCGACAGACGATGCCCCACATGCTCTACACCACTTGTCAAACAAGCCACTAATGTCCCGTGCAAACTCAACATATGTCTGACCGGCGGTTTTCGTTCAGCTTCTAAATTGTTGGCGGTAGGCTTCCGGAACCAACTCGTATGCTCTCAACACCGCCGCCTTTACTTCCCAAACTCTAGTTAGCGCTTTCGCATCCCACTTCCAATCTACTAAACTGCTTCTGCCGGACACTGCGCGCAGAAGTCCCGGGATTTTTGCCAGCCGGTCCGATGGGTCAGGGCCCATCCTGGGGACGCCCCGACGCGTGTCAAAGTGTCGCGGAGCGTCTAGCCCCCCCACGAGGCGGGCAATGAATTATTGAAAAACGGGCATTTTTCGCGCGATACGCAGTTTGGCCACAGAGTGGAGCACATCCAAGTAAATTGGAAGTGGGATTGGTAAGTAACAAAAAGCCCACTTCCAATTTATTCTATTATGTAGATTATTATGGGATGCCCGTTCAATTAGATTGCAAGTGGGATGTTTTGTGATTACCGATCCCACTTCCAATCTATTTCAGCTATTATGGGATGCCTATTCAAATAGATTGCTATTGGGATGTTTTGTGATTACCGATCCCACTTCCAATCTATTTCAGCTATTATGGGATGCCTATTCAAATAGATTGCTATTGGGATGTTTTGTGATTACCAATCCCACTTCCAATCTATTTCCATTATTATGGGATGCCTATTCAAATAGATTGCAAGTGGGATGTTTTGTGATTACCAATCCCACTTCCAATCTATTTCCATTATTATGGGATGCCTATTCAAATAGATTGCTATTGGGATGTTTTGTGATTACCAATCCCACTTCCAATCTATTTCAGCTATTATGGGATGTCTATTCAAATAGATTGCTATTGGGATGTTTTGTGATTACCAATCCCACTTCCAATCTATTTCCATTATTATGGGATGTCTATTCAAATAGATTGCAAGTGGGATGTTTTGTGATTACCAATCCCACTTCCAATCTATTTCCATTATTATGGGATGCCTATTCAAATAGATTGCTATTGGGATGTTTTGTGATTACCGATCCCACTTCCAATCTATTTCCATTATTATGGGATGCCTATTCAAATAGATTGCTATTGGGATGTTTTGTGATTACCGATCCCACTTCCAATCTATTTCCATTATTATGGGATGCCTATTCAAATAGATTGCAAGTGGGATGTTTTGTGATTACCAATCCCACTTCCAATCTATTTCAGCTATTATGGGATGCCTATTCAAATAGATTGCTATTGGGATGTTTTGTGATTACCTATCCCACTTCCAATCTATTTCCACTATTATGGGATGCCTATTCAAATAGATTGCAATTGGGATGTTTTGTGATTACCTATCCCACTTCCAATCTATTTCAGCTATTATGGGATGCCTATTCAAATAGATTGCAATTGGGATGTTTTGTGATTACCTATCCCACTTCCAATCTATTTCAGCTATTATGGGATGCCTATTCAAATAGATTGCAATTGGGATGTTGGCCACTACCCACCCCAGGTGGGCTTGTACAAGTTCAGGAATGTCGTAGGGGTCCGAAACTTGATAGGGGGGTAGTGTGGGACCCCCTAAACAACATATTGAAGCCCCGCCCCCTAAAAGTGGGCGTGGCCGGAAGTAGGTGTTCCCATGGGCCGATCAACTCGAGACTTAATAGGGGGGTAGTGTGGGACCCCTAAAACCACATATTTAAGCCCCGCCCCTAAAAGTGGGCGTGACCGGAAGTAGGTGTTCCCATGGGCCGATCGGCTCAAAACTTTGCAGGGGAGTTCTATTTGGGACCACAAACAACATACTAAAAGCTCGTGTCCGTAGGTGGTCGGGAAGTCAAAAAACGAACCAGGAAGTGGAACAGGAAGTGACTTTCCCGAGGTCGTAGGGTCATGAAATTTCATGGGGGATGTCTGGGGGGGCAATGGAGCAACATACTGTAAGCACGAGTCTGAAAGCCAAGTGGAATTTTTACACCACTAACCCAAACTCTATCGCATCCCAATTCCAATTTATTTCCATCAGTTAAATAAATTGGAATTGGGATGCCATTCAAATAAATTGGAATTGGACAATTTGTACTTACCTATCCCACTTCCAATCTATTTGAATGGGATCCCACTTCCAATTTATTTCCATCAGTCAAATAAATTGGAATTGGGATGCCATTCAAATAAATTGGAATTGGACGATTTGTACTTACCGATCCCAATTCCAATCTATTTGAATGGGATCCCAATTCCAATTTATTTCCATCACTTAAATAAATTGGAATTGGGATGCCATTCAAATAAATTGGAATTGGACGATTTGTACTTACCGATCCCAATTCCAATCTATTTGAATGGGATCCCATTCAAATAAATTGGAATTGGACAATTTGTACTTACCGATCCCAATTCCAATCTATTTCAATGGGACCCCATTCAAATAAATTGGAATTGGACAATTTGTACTTACCAATCCCAATTCCAATCTATTTCAATGGGACCCCATTCAAATAAATTGGAATTGGACAATTTGTACTTACCGATCCCAATTCCAATCTATTTGAATGGGATCCCAATTCCAATTTATTTCCATCACTTAAATAAATTGGAATTGGGATGCCATTCAAATAAATTGGAATTGGACAATTTGTACTTACCGATCCCAATTCCAATCTATTTCAATGGGATCCCAATTCCAATTTATTTCCATCACTTAAATAAATTGGAATTGGGATGCCATTCAAATAAATTGGAATTGGACGATTTGTACTTACCGATCCCAATTCCAATCTATTTCAATGGGACCCCATTCAAATAAATTGGAATTGGACAATTTGTACTTACCGATCCCAATTCCAATCTATTTCAATGGGATCCCATTCAAATAAATTGGAATTGGACAATTTGTACTTACCGATCCCAATTCCAATCTATTTCAATGGGACCCCATTCAAATAAATTGGAATTGGACGATTTGTACTTACCGATCCCAATTCCAATCTATTTCAATGGGACCCCATTCAAATAAATTGGAATTGGACGATTTGTACTTACCAATCCCAATTCCAATCTATTTGAATGGGACCCTATTCAAATAAATTGGAATTGGACGATTTGTACTTACCGATCCCAATTCCAATCTATTTGAATGGGACCCCATTCAAATAAATTGGAATTGGACAATTTGTACTTACCGATCCCAATTCCAATCTTTTTCAATGGGACCCCATTCAAATAAATTGGAATTGGACGATTTGTACTTACCGATCCCAATTCCAATCTATTTGAATGGGATCCCAATTCCAATTTATTTCCATCAGTCAAATAAATTGGAATTAGGATGCCATTCAAATACATTGATTTCTAAGTTTTTTTTTTCTTATCACTAAAACACTTCAAAAACCATTTATCCATGCTCCCCATGTCTGGTTTATGCAAGCTGGGTGTTCAGAGTTGTCAGACTGTGGTGTCCAAAACCCCACTATTTTGATTACTTGAATAAATTGGAAGTGGGATCTCCAGATCTCAGCTTTGGAACATGATAGCACGATTCTTTTACCACTCCTCTCTAAGTTTGAGTCCTCCTAACTCACTGTGTGAGTTTGGTGAAGTTTGCAGAAAGTCAAAATTTTGCCCTAACCCTTAGAGTTTTTTTGAGCCAAAATTTTGACTTTCTGCAATCTTCTCCAAACTCACACAGTGAGTCAGGCACACCTAAACTTAGTGCTGAGCGTTGAAATTTTCAAGCTATGTCATTCTAAGGCTGAGATCTGGCGATCCCACTTCCAATTTATTCAAG